>NW_028186409.1:14299-19796 GCF_003343005.1 Rhea americana | reverse complement strand
GGCAGCCCCCTTCCCCACGCCGTGCTTTCCAGGCGGCGGGAGCAGGCCCGCGCGCCCGCCGCCATGGAGCCGGCGGGGCCGCCGGAGGCCGAGTACGTGCTGGTGGAGTACGGCTTCGAGTACCGCGCCAAGGACGGCACGCTGGTCTCCATCAAGCCCAACGAGCGCTACGTGCTGCTCAAACGCACCAACGACCACTGGTGGCACGTCAAGAGCGGCGGCGACGACGCCCGGCCCTTCTACATCCCGGCCCAGTACGTCAAGGAACTGCCCCCCATGGCCGCGCCGGCGCCCCGCCACCGCCGCCGCCGCCCGCCGGCCGCCCCGCCGCCGCACGCCGGCCCAGAGCAGCCGCCGGCCTACGAGTACCGGTTCCTGCGCGCCGGCGCGGACACTCTGCCCTCCGGCGCGCCGCCGGCACCGAGCTCCTTCGAGGCGGCCCGGGCCCCGCCGCGAGCGACGCCGCAGCCCCGGGCAGCCTCCGAAACCCTCCACRCCGCCAGCAAGGACACGGAGACGGAGAGGGGGCGGCCAGCGGCCGGCCGGGCGGCTCAGGTACGGTGACGGCGCCCGTCTCTCCTGCCGCGGCGTGCCGGGGGTGGTGGTGGTGGTAGGGGGGGGCTGCCGAGGATCGGCCTCCCCCGACGCTGTGCCTCGGTTTCCCCGACCGATTCTCAAGCGCCTGCTCCCGAGCGCACGGAGACAGCGGTGGCTCCCGCGGAGAGAGACGCTCCGCTTGAAAAATGGCCCCRGAAAAGACTGGCTGCAGTGCAGAAGCCAGAGCAGGCTTGAATATCCCTTACGCCCCGGGCTCTGGGCTCCGCCAGGCGAATCCCTCCAGCTGAGGCCGCCCGGGTGCACCCAAGGGTGCCCCCTCGCCGGCCGCGGCGCCGTGCGGGGCGCTTTTGGGTGAAGGCAGAAAGGGGTTAAAAGCGAGTTGCACCAACTCCTCCCCTCGGGAGCAGGGCGAGTGGCTCACCTGTCCCCCGGAGCACCCAGCGCCGCAGGGCGGGAGCTGGGTGCATCCGGAGGGCGGGAGCTGGGTGCATCCCCGGCGAGACGGGTGGGCCGCCTGGAGCCGCCGGCACCCCCCGAGGCCGCCGCTGAGCCCCCCCCCCCACGAAGGCAGTAAGTAGTGCCGGGCTTTTCCCGGCCGGCCGGCCGCGGTGGCGGCTCCCGGGCCACCCCGGGGTGGGGAGGACGTGGGTGTCGCTGCCTGCTCCTGGCTGCACCCGCCACCGGTGGAGCGGGGAGCCGGTGCCCTGCGGCCCCTCTCCTCGGCCAAACCCMTGGGACCGTCACGTGGGAGCACATTTCCTCCCCCCCCCCCCAAGAAGTGCTGCGTCCTCCTTGATCCCCCCCCGGGATGGGCGATCCCACCCCGGGACGGAGCAGGTTGCACGGCCATTTTACAGCTGCCCGCAGCTCCGGGGAGGTCTCTTCGCACGGGGGACGAGCTTGGCAGCAGCCAGGGCCGGCTTGGCCTGGGCACACGCTTGGCGAGGTGTTCGGCCAGTTTTAAATCGGATGAGCAGCTCTCCCTTCCTGTTTTGAGCTTTGCTTCTGGCTACAGCCTCAGCATGGGAGYAAAAAMAAAAATGCAGCCCCCCCCCCAAAAAAAAAAAAAAAAAAAAAAAAAGCAGGGAGCTGGGAAATGCAGCAAGACACCATCCAAAAAACTCCGGCACCTGGTCCGTGCGCAGCCAGCCCAGGACTTTCGCRCGTCCGAGCATCCTGCGCCCACCTCGGCACGTGGCCCCGTGTCCAGTCGCCGTTTCGGGGTGATCGAGGCTGGGCGATGGAAGCCGGAGCCTCCGCCAGGCTCTCGGGAAGAGCCTCCTTACGGCCGCCACTGCCGGCCTCGGGGGGGGGGGGTCTCTGCCAGATGGGGAGCCACGGCTGTGCCGGACCCCGCGCAGGAGCCGGTGAGGCACGTGCTGGGCGAGGGGGATCTGACCTGGGTCCTTCTGGCAAATGGAGAGTCCGAGGTGTCGGAGTCCCTGTGGCGGGGGCGGAATTTTATACCCTGTTTATTACTTTACGATGCCATCAAGGCCGATCTCTCCCGCGAGCCGAGCTGCCACCCCGGCCACGGCACGGAAACAGCCGGCAGGGAGGGATCAGAGCCGTTGAGGGTGGAAAAAGCATTCATGGAGGAGCTGTGGGTTTCCCCCCAGCTCCTTCCACCTCCAAAGGAGATTTTTTCCATGCCATCCCTGCTGGGAGCAGAGCAGGGATGTGTTTTGCGAGCCACATCGGTTGGAGCAGGATGGGGAGGGCTGCTGCCCTGCTCCTCTCYGGGAAGCGGTAGGGTCGGGAAGGGCCTCGCTGCCCCCGTGTGATGGCAAAGCCCGAGCTCATGCCGGGAGGTTTCTTCACCCTTTCCCAGTGTTGTTGGGGCTTCCTGGCCGCTACCGCAGCCTTCCCGGTGCTCTTTGCTCAGCCGAAGCCCATCGATACCAGCCGGGGTGCGGAGCRGCACCATGGTCAGGCCCGCGGGGCAATAAGAAATCTCCGCTTTTGTGTGCTGATGTGCTTCCACGGCCCGAAAAACCCGGGCAGCACTCGGTGCCCAGGACCAGGCACCCCACGTCGCCCGGCTTTCCGCACCCACAGACACAGGCAGGCAAAACCCCAAACCCATCTCAGCTGCCGGGGCGCGTTGGTCCCCGCGGTGGCCCCGCGACGAGCTTGCTTCAGCCACGCTGCCCGCTCCCGAGCCGGCGCTGCTGAATCCCGCGGGCGCTCGGAGCGATCCGCCCCATCCGGAGGCTTTTGCCACCCGGGGACACGTTGTGCCATCTCGAGGCTTCGGCAAATCCCGACTTGTGCTTGTTCACCGGYGTTTGTTGCCCTGCAAGAGGCTTTCACCGTTTGGGCTGCCTCTGCAGCCCTTAAGGGATGGAGACTCTTTAAAGGAGGATTTAATGCCCGTGGGAATCTGTCTGGCTGTTAGCCCTGGCATCGGGCCGGGCTTGGCCTATCTCCTCAAGACTGAAGAGCCTTTCCTTGTTCTCATCTGAGCCTCCTCGCCGCTTGCAGGAACCAGCCGGCAGGACCTTGAAATCGCCCGGTTTCAGGCTCCGCAGCGCACAGAGCTTGGCTCGCCTCTCGTGGTCCCGTTCCCCATCCGCAGGCTGGATAACGAGGCTGCAGCGTATCCGTATTTAAGCAACATTGCCCAAGAGGCATGCCACCACYGCGTCCCAGGAGGGCAAAATCACCGTGGGGGCAGTGGGAGGGCAATGGCACCGGTTGTCACACCGGCTGATCCACCGCCAGCCATCGGTCCCCTGYCATGGGCTTTCCCACGGTCCTGCAAGGAGTGACATGGCCGTGCATCTCCAGGCTGTCCAGGATGGAAAACCCTTTCTTTCTGGAAGCGTCCTGGGTGGGCGGTTAGCATCAGTCACATCCCCAGGCGCAGCACCTCCCTGGGATATTTGCTGCTCCCCGGAGCGATCCGTGCTGCATCGCCACCGCCACCGCTGGGATTTTGCGGTCCCAACTGCAGCCGGCGGGTGGCAAGATGGTGTAAAACCGTCAACGAGCAACTAAGCGTGCATCGCTCGAAACTCGGGTCTCCAAGGCAACTCTTCCGCCCCAAAAACCCCAACAGGAAGAGCGCGAAGCGCTCCGGCCCATATCGGGGCAGGTTCTCATTTCTGCCTCGCCGGCGGGTCTCGCCGTCAGCCGCACGGTGCCTCGCCGCGGCTCCGCACCCGGCCTCGCTGCGCACCCCGGCCAGCCGAGATGGGCGACCGGGCGTCCAGCGTGCTGCACCGCTCCAAGAGCAGGGTGTCCCGGCTGCTTAATTTGGGCAAGGTAGGGAGACGAGGGTTTTGGGGGAGCACCTCGGGGGCTGCCCCGGAGATGGGCTGCAGTGGGGTGCGGAGAAACGCCGGGGTTCTTTCACCACTTTCCCCTGGGTGCTTYGGAGGAAGCCAAGGGCAGGTGGTTCCCAGGGGCCGTGGGCAGCACCCCCGGGCTCCGAAACGCCCGAGTGGCTCACCAAGAAGCTTGCGAACCGGCTTGTGGTTTCCCATGGGGAAAGGGCAAACGGCCGAAGATGCAATCGGTGCAATGAAGGGGAGGTGCTGGGGGAGCCGCGTTCGCGGCGGGACCCGGGCGGCASAGCAGCGTCCCATATCCCGAGCCGGGTGCCGCCGCCAAAGTCCCCCCCCCCCATCACTGCCCCCACGTCCCGCGTCTGCAGCACAAGGGTGGCCTCTCGCCCTGCTCCCCGGTGCCCTGCACCCCGAGGGTGCCCGTGGGCACCGCGGCAGAGGGTCCTGGGGCGTCACCGCCAGCACTGCTGGGGACACAGGGAGACAGGCAAGACCGGGAAAACTTTGTCCCCATTGCCGCTCCGGGAAGGCAGTAAAAGCAGGGATGATCAAAGGGTAACAGGCCCCGTGGCGGCAYGGCTTTGGCGACGTTCCTGCTCGGGGCAGTTTCGAGCCCTGGGAACGTTCCCGCCCCGTGCCRGTAGCCGGGGCCACGGCGGGGACGAGCTCTGCAAGGAAGCAAGGCAGAAAGAGGATCTTTCTCCCTTTGCAGTGCAAAAGCATCGATGTTTTCCCTGAGTTTTTGCAACCCGTGGAGGCGCCCGGGGGTTGCGGAGCTGTGCGTTTGGGAGCGCCCGTTCGGGCCGGGCTGCAAGGGGAATTTAAACGTCAAGCGCCGGAGCAGAACCAGGGCAGAGGCAAAAGCGGGGGGCTGCAGAGCACGGGGCCACGCCGGAGTGCCCCAAGCAGCCCTCGCCGGCCACGCGAGGCGGCCGAGCCGGGGGCTCGCAGGGCCGGCTCGAAACCTGCAGCTATTTCGGGATGCGGCGGGGAGGCCGTCGGCCGCGCAGAGCCGGCGGGGCGCCGGGACGGGCCGGGGCCACGGGGCTCCGAACTCCTCTCCCGCCGCCCTCCGGCCGCTCTCGTTTTTCCGAGAGCCCGGGGAGAAGCGGGAGCGCGTCCGGGCGGGCCGTGCCGCGGCTCTGGRCCGGGGGGGCCGACGCCGGCGTGACGCGTCGCCCGTCCCGCCGCAGGTGCGCAAGGAGCCGGAGAAGCCGCCCGCTCCCGTTTACCTCAACATCCAGGAGCTGCGAGAGGAAGCGGCGGCCGCCGGCCCGRCGCCGCCAGGCTGGGAGCAGCCCCACGGCTCCCCGGCCCACTGGGAAACCCACACGGACCCGGAGAGCGGCCACTTGTTTTATTACAACCCGCTCACGGGCGAGACCACGTGGGATTGCCCCTTTGAGGAGGCAGAAGACGGAGTGAGTCCCGCCGCCTCTCCCGCCTGCGCTCTCGCCCGCAGCCCTGAGCCAGCCGAGTGGGGCCAGTACGTGGACGAAGGCAGCGGACAGGCTTTTTTCTATAATTCGGTAACAGGTGAGGCGTCGTGGGACCCCCCCTACCCGGGAGACGAAGGCGGCTCCCAGGACATGTACCCGGGGGTTGCGCGGCGCGGGCCCGTGGAGCAGCGGGTGAGCAGCGCGTGGGCG
>NW_028186409.1:6105-13730 GCF_003343005.1 Rhea americana | reverse complement strand
GCAGGATTCAACCCCTTTCCCCCCCCCCCAACCCGGGTTTTGCCTTCCAGCTCAAAAGCCTCGAGAAGGCCGGCGTGCTCAACCGGACCAAAACGGCGGACCGAGGGAAGCGGCTGCGGTAAGGGGTCCGGCCCCGCACCCCGGCATGCCCCGTCGCGGCACTCGCGTGCCCATGGCTGACCCTGGTGCGTCTCGTCCCCAGGAAGAACTGGAGCTCGTCCTGGACTGTCCTGGAAGGGGGGATCCTGACCTTCTTCAAGGACTCGAAGCACTCGTCCGCCGGCGCTTTGGTAAGCGGCTCCCGGCGCGCGGCTGTTCTAACGTTCGGACGCGCAGAGCTCAGCGCCTTCGGCTCGGCGGCAAAGGCAGCACGGCCATTCCCCCCCCTCCACACACACACACACACACACACACACACACACACAGCCCCCAACCCCAGCCCAAAAAGCCCCGAGCGGGACCCAAATGCAGAAGCTGCCTGTGGCGCCCAGCACCCTCGTGCCGGCGCCGGCTTGCAACATCCTGCGGTGAAGGTTGCAACGGGAAGAGAAAGAGGCCAGGCTGAAACCCTCGGCCGGGGCGGGGGGGGGGTCCCACGCTGCTGCCCCCGTGGTGGGAAGCGCGTGCACAGGCAGTTTGGATGTCTGGTTCCTGCTAAAACCCCGTGGGTGYGCCTCCCTCGTGGACACCCACCCGACACCCAGCAAAGACGGTGCAGCGCTTCGCTGGCCTCCTTTCCCRAGGTTAACGCTGCTGCTGCAAGACGCTGCGACCAGCCCAGACCCTAAACCTTGAGATCCTCCAGGGCTGGGGCTCGTCCCACGAGGGGATGGTGTCTATCATCGGGCACAGCTCCGTCCCAGCCGGCAGCCGCGACACCCTTGGTACAGGCTGGGGAGATGAGAGCGGTTCCTGCCGCGTGGCAGCAGCCTCCTGCCCCGGTCCAGACGGCTGCAGAGAGGAGATCCGGGGGCCTCGGGAGGGGACGCACCCGCAAGGGGACGTTTGCTGCTCCTACAAGCTGTGTTTGAAGYGGAGGAAAATAGAAACGGTGCCGCCGAGGTGCCGGTGTCAGGAAGTGAACGCGCGGGCTCACTTCTGTGGGTTTTTTGTCCCAGTGTGGTGGGACCAGCCTCAGCGCCTGGCCCCTGCTCCCCCACTGCGGACGACGGCAGCCCCACCGGCAATCCCAAGCGCCCCGAGCATCGCGGCGCGACGCTGCCCATCCTTTGGGCATGGAAAACCAACCCAGCCTCCTGCCTACAGGGCCGGAGAGCTGCTGTGTGGGAGGTGGCAAGCAGCCCTGACCCCCCCCCCAAACCCGTGACATCCCAGCTGCTGGTGTCCTGCTTCGGCACGTGCCCAGCAGGGTCCTGTCTTCGGCCGGTCCCAGCGGCTCCGGGCCGAGTGTCCGGATGTTTTACCCCAGCCTCGGATGCAGGCAATCCCAAGACGTTCCTCGTGGCCCTAGCTTCTCTGGCTAGGCTCTGCTGATGCCACCATCTCCTTGGGCTCCACAGAGACACCCTGCCACTCTGACCACGCCGGAGCACACGGTGGAGCTGCAAGGGGCCACCGTCACCTGGGCCAGCAAGGACAAATCCAGCAAGAAAAACGTCCTAGAGGTGGGTGTCCTGGGGGCAGCGGGCCATTGACCACCTGCTGGGGTCCATGCATGACCCACCTGCCCAGCTCTGGTTTTTCTCACTAGCAGCAAAGGGGAACAAAAGCCACCGGAGCGGGATTTGCTGTGATTTATTGCATTTAGTCCCTGAGAACGTGTTGGGGGCTGTGCCCATGCCAGGGTGAGGGGGAAATGCTGTGTCCCCTGGCCCATTCCTAGGAGCTCACATCACTCAGGGACGGCCTCACCACCCCATCCGGGCTAGCCCCACCACGTATGTTCACGGCAGGGTTTCTCTTCCTGAGTTTTGCACATGGAGGAAACTTGCAGCAAATAGCAAAGGGCCCCGGGGGAAGTTTATACGGAAATCAGAGTGACAAGCCCAGGCTTTGCAATGCTGCGCAGTCCCATCCCTGCAGCAGCTGAAGCCAGATAAAAGAAGGCAGCCGGGGTCATTAGTGCAATGAGTTGTGCACCGGTCTCAGCTACAACTCGGCCCTTGCCTCACCTGAGGGCAGGGCCAGGAGARATGATGAAGGTAGGGCAGGAGATATGGCTAAATGCAGATAGGGTCTGGCAGAGCCCCAGAGTGGAGCTGGCTCACGTTGGGGTGGAGGATGCTCCCCAAGGGATGTGGCTGCGTCATCTTTAGAGCACGGCCCAGCTCCGGCTCCTGCGCACCGGGTCTGGGGCAATAGGGACTGCAGAGCCGGGTGGCAGAGTGGAGTGGTGCCCCTGCCCTGACTGCTGCCTGCTGCACCTGTAGCTGAAGACGCGGGAAGGCTCGGAGTTCCTCATCCAGCACGACTCGGAGCAGATCATCGCCACATGGCAGAAGGCCATCATGGACAGTATCGGGCGGCTGGTGAGCAGGCACTTGCGCGGTGGCCAGCCCCTTCTCCGGGACCTCCCATACTTGAGATTGGCACCTGCATCTCACCCTGCCCCTTTCCTAGGGCGCAGACTTCCCTCCAGAAGACGATGTGGAAAATGGGGTTGAATTTGGGTCCAGGGAGAAACTGGGAACTATCGAAGAGAAGAGGACTGCAGGTGAGCGAGCGGCTCCTCCGCCCCAGGAGCAAAGCTTTGGGGGCCGTGGCATGGCAGATCTGCTGGGACAGACAGACACACAGGTGGCGCTGGCAGAGCAGGACACATCCATGGAGGAATGGCAGAGGTGCCACGTTGGCCACATGCACAGAGGCCTCGCGCCGAGCCCATGTCTGGGCCAGGCAGCAACGTCCCCAGCATCTTCCTTCCTGCCCCCAAGCCAGCTCCTGGCCCCGATCCCCTCCCTGGTCCCACTTGGGGGTATCCTCACCTCTCCCCCATCTCGATCAGCATCCGGACAGGCAACGGGCAGTGCCAGCAGCGAGAGCGACTCCAGCAAAGTGCGCAACAAGCTGCGCAAGTTTCTGCAGAGACGGCCCACACTGCAGTCGCTGCGGGAGCGGGGCTACATCAAAGGTAGGCGCCTGGCTGGGCTCGTGGGATGTGCTGGGGGGSCAAGCCGGCTGTTTCTAGCACATCTTACAGGGCTGCMTCTCTGTCCAGCGTGTTGCAGGCAYCYCCCTGCTGGAATGGGGGTTCTCTCCTCGAGACTTGCCTCTGGGCATCCTTTTGGCTCCATCGTCCGTGCTCAAACCTTCTCCATCTGTTTTTTTGCAGATCAAGTGTTCGGYTGCTCCTTGCAAACGCTGTGCGAGCGGGAGAGGAGCACGGTGCCCCGCTTTGTCCAGCAATGCATCCAGWCAGTGGAGAGGAGAGGTAGGGTTGCACCCAGGGCTCAAGGAYGGGCAGAGCACCCAGGGAGCACCCTTGCACCAGGTTGCACCTAACCAAGCGTTTTTCTTCTGCCCTCTGCCAGGTTTGGACATAGACGGACTGTACCGAGTTAGCGGCAACCTGGCSACAATCCAGAAATTGCGCTACAAAGTGGATCACGGTAGGGCTGGGGATGGCTTGTTTCTCTTCTACCCCCTCAAATATCTCCCATCGATTCTTCTCATCCTTGTGTGGGGAGTCAAGCCCCAAGGATGCTGGGAGCACTTTGCAGCTTGCAGGGCATCTTTTCCTGGGGCAGAAAAATCACATCTGGAAAAATCCATAYTGGAAATAAGATACAAACATAAAGCTGAGGGTCTCTGAGGGCCTCACACAATGAGGGGCTCCAGCTTGAAGGGGTGAAATGTCRCTGGTACTCAGCTGGAGAGGAAAGGATGGGAGCTCCATGGATGTGGAGATCCTCTCCCCTCCTTCGAACTCTGGGAAATCCCCACAATTCCTGGCTTGTCCTGGACTGGTCTTGCCAAAGTGAGCTGGGCCCCAGCAGGGATCTGCTAAGCAGATCTCTCCAGATAGGAGAGGATTTGAGGGGTGCACATGGAGCTTGCTCAAGCAAAGCTTGGCTTGCTTTTCCTCTTGCTTTCAYTCTGTTATGTGCAGGAGCAAAGAGCCCCAGAGCAGTGGGAGAGCCAAGGGTGGCAGGGGCAGCCCCAAGGTGTCCCGGCCATCCATGTGGGCTTGGATAACCAATCGGGACCAGGGGGAAGTCCGTCCAGTTCTGCTGGGCTGCACAGGCAGCACAGCCTGCAAACAGTGTGGGTCCCACGTTGTGTCCTGGGACCTGCCTGATGAGCATCCCCACAGATGAGCATCTCGACCTGGATGATGGGCGGTGGGAGGACATCCACGTCATCACCGGGGCCCTGAAGCTGTTCTTCCGTGAGCTGCCAGAGCCACTCTTCCCCTTCGCCTACTTTGACAAGTTCATCGCTGCCATCCGTAAGTCCAGGAGACAGGTCCAGCCTCAGTGCCRATGTGCCCTCTGCACTTTCCCATCACATTTCACCTCCAAAACCTCTTCCTCCTTGGACTGCAAAGACTTGGAGCTGTGAGGTGGTTCCACAGGGATGGTTCCCTCCTTGAGACCATCCCAGGGTCAATGTAGGAGGAGACTGCAGGGAAGGGACATCCCCACCAAGCACTGGGGACAGCAGTAGGTACCAGTCACGATGGGTGAACCCACCCTGGCCGAGAACAATGCTGGGGATGAGGCCAGATCAGGGACACCCCAGGACGTGAGCGGGTCCTTGCAGCACCCCTGGGACCTAGGAGAGATTCCTGCAGTGCTGCAGGAGCCATACCGTGGAGATCTGCCCCACTCCATCCCTGTCCCCATCTCCACAATCAGGCAGGCCCCAGATGGGGCTCCCAGCTCTGCAGGACAGATCCAGCACCCCAGCATGTCCTGTTTGTCCTTCCCTTGCAGAAATGCACGAGCCAATGTGGCGGAGCCGGTGCGTCCGCGACCTAGTGTATTCCCTGCCACCCGCCAACCACGACACCATGAAAGTCCTCTTCCGACACCTCTGCAGGTAACACCCATCATGCATCCCAGGGACCAGGGACAGCCAGCCATAGAGGGGTCCAAAATATGAGTGGCAGCTGTAAGCCACCTGGTCCCTGTGAGCCAAGCCAGTCCTGGGCAGGTTGGCAGAAAGGGAGAGMGGGCAGAGGGTCCCAGGGCCAAATTGGCAGGAATGTGGGGCCAGCACATGGGCTGGGGTCAAGTCTGGTGGCAGATCAAGGGCACTGGGGGCATTGATGGCACCGTGACACTGTCCTTCTCCCCGCAGGGTGATCGAGTACAAGGAGGAGAACCGGATGTCAGTGCAGAGCGTTGCCATCGTGTTTGGCCCCACGCTGCTGCGACCGGCGAGCGAGGAGGGCAACATGGCCATGCACATGGTCTTCCAGAACCAGATAGTGGAGCACATCTTGAACCAATACAGCTACATCTTCCCAGACGGCTAAGCCTGGCAGCACAGGGACGTGCAGGGACAAGCACAGTGGCAGGGACTCAAAGGAGCAGAATAGCAAGAGAAGGACTCTTGGGGTTGCATCGCATAACGCTGGCCTAKCCTCAGACTATGGACCATGGTGGCAGCGATCGTTGGTTCAATAAACAGGCAGGGCCAGAGCCCGGTGGCCTGGCAGACTCCACACCGTTGACTGCACAAGCCACATGAACCCAGGACGTGRTTCAAGGGACAAGTGCCAGAGCTGGTGGCACAAGAAACAGTCATCCTCGGCCATCGCTGTCRTCTGCTGCTTGTCCCCGGTGGGGTTGGTGATCTCAGGGAATCAACCTCGRGAAGCGAGCAGCTCCTGACATGGAGGTTGAGCTCCAAGGGGCACATGGGGCTGGGGAGGGTCCCTCTGATCACAGCCCCCCGTGGCCATCCCCCCACTGAGACAAGCCCTGTGGGAACAGGACCCCCCAACAGTCCTGAATCCCTCCGGGCATGGCTGGAGGCATCAGAGAGGAGCACATCTCACCACGATGCGCTTCCCTGCTCCGACTGTCTATGGTCCCCATTTTTCCTCTCCTTGCCCACTACAGCGTTTTAATTTTCCTCCTCCCCTTGCATCGCCGTTGTTCCCCAGTGTCCCCCTCCGATGTGATGCTTTGCTGGGGAGGGGGCGGAGGGGACAGCGGGTCTGTGTCCTGCACGCAGCCGGTGGCACCGTGCCACTGTGCAAGCAGCTATGACTGTTGGTAGGTCCGGCTGGCGGAACGGGCGCAAGGACCCCCAGCACCTCACGTCAGAAATGTCCCTCCAGGGGCTCAGGGGCTCTCGGGACACAGCTTTTGGGGGGGGGTGCAGAGAGATGGGCAGCCCGGTGTTGGGGGCAAAAAGGGGCCCCGTTGTCTGGTAGGGGACTGTCCCCAGACCTGGGGCAGGCGGAGGAGGGCAGAGAGMCGCGGACAACTCGCGCACCCAGCACCGGAGCAGTGCTGGGACCGTCCCGCTCCTCCGTCTGCCCCCGCCGGAGCGGATCTGCTGTGCGTCGCTTTAATCCTGGCTGCAAAGCCGCGGATGCGGGTGCTTTGGGAGCACGAGGGAGAGAGCTCGGCCCTGCGGAGGGGTGCCGGGCGCCGAACCGCTTCCCCGGGGCAGAGGGCGCGTATCCGGCAGCCGTGCCCGGCCGCGCTGCACCACCCCGTGGCAGAAACGCCACGTTTCCGTGTTTCTGTCCACCAGAGCCCACGGACAGCCAAGACACGGACAGCAAAGCTGGGGACACGGTGGGGGGGGGAGGGGGGGGTCCCTGCATTGCTCTGTCCCCGAAGCTGTTGCTATCAAATTCAGGCTTTTGTCAGGGCAGGATCACAGCTGCCCCCAGGTGCCCTTTGGGACACGACGGGGATGGTTTGGGACACGACGGGGACAACACAGAGCACAAAAGGGAYGGTATGGGACACAGCAGGAACGGTTTGGGACATAACGGGGACACCAGGGGACGTGACAAGGATGCTTAGGCACATGATGGGGAGGCACTGGGACCCGACAGGGATGCCGTGAGATGTGATGACGATACCTTGGGGTGTGACGGGGACAGTTTGGGCACGGGGTGATGCTCTGGGATGGGAGGGGGACAGTTTAGCATACAACAGGAGTGGTGTGGGACTCGGTGGGGACCCGTTGGGACACGATGGGGACACACTGGGATGCAGCGGGGATATTTCAGGACACAACAGGATGCTTAGGACACGGCGGGGACATGAGAGGAAGCAGTGGGGAATATTTGGGTACAAGGGATGCTTTGGGGCAGAGCAGGGACACCAGGGGACACTTTGGGAGGCCACGAGATATTTTGGGACACAAGGAAGATGCTGTGACACATGAGAAGTACGTTTGGACACAAGGGGACACTTTGGGACACAACGGGATGCTTTGCGACATGAGGGAACTATTTGAGACGCGATAAAGACATTTGGGGACACGAGGGGACACTTTGGGACAAAAGAGAACCCTTTGGGGCACCGAGGGGACACTTTGGGACACTCGGGGACACTTTGGGACACAGCGAGGACACTTTGGCATGCAGTGGTGACACTCTGGGACACTCTGGGACCCGCTGGGACACCCGAGGACACCTCGGGACCCTCCGGGCCGCGGCGGCGGCGGGGCGGGCGGCGCCTTCGCGCCCGCTG
>NW_028186409.1:0-5593 GCF_003343005.1 Rhea americana | reverse complement strand
GGAGCGACCCCCCCCCCGGGGCCGTGCGGGACCCCCGGAGCGACCTTCCCCCCCGGGGCTGTGCGGGACCCTCGGAGCGACCCCCCCACCGGGGCTGTGCGGGACCTCCGGAGCGACCTTCCCCCACACACACCGGGGCCGTGCAGGACCCCCGGAGCGACCCCTCCCCCCGGGCCGTTTTGGACCCCCGGAGCGAYCCCCACCCGGGGCTGTGCGGCACTCCCAGAGCGAGCCCCCCACCTCGGGGCCCTGCAAGACCCCGGAGCGACTCCCTCCCCAGGGCCGTTTTGGACTCCCAGAGCGATTCCCCTGCCCCAGGCCATCTGGGACCCCTGGAGATATTCCCCCCCCCCGACTGATCCCCTCCTTGGGCTGTGTGGGACCCCAGGGACCATGTGGGACYCCAGGAGACATCACCCCCACCCCCCAGAAGCCAGGCAGGAAGCCTGGGGGAGCCCTGGCTGCACCCGCTCCCCCGTATGCCCCATAGATCCCCCCCCCACAAAGGTGCCCCTGCCCCAGCCGGGGTGGGGGGAGCCTGGAGGGCTGGCAGCCTCCCAGCACCTCCCTCCCCGGCGCCCCCCAGCTCGCGTGGGCACCAAGGGGTTACGGCGCAGAATCGACTTTAATGGCCAAAATCCTCCCGGGGGGTGGGGGGAGACGGACAGGGGGGACGCTGAGGGGGTTGCGGGGTATTAAGGCACTAATCCCAGTGGGAACGGCGGTGGGAAGGAGGTGAGCGGGTCGGTGCCACGCCGGCCGCAGCCCCCCGGCCCCCCCCACCGCGGGCATGGGTGCTGGGGTGCCCCGTCCGGCTCCCGCTTCCATAGGGATTGCCCCCCCCAAAAAAAAAAAAATATATATATATATATAGGGGATGGGAGGGGAAGCGGGCGAGCAGGGTGCCGGGAGCGAGGCGAAGGGCTGGGGGGCGAAGGCGGGCGGCCGGAGGGGCCGGGGGCCCCCGCGTGCCGCCGGGAGCCGCCGAGGGTGGAGCGGCAGCGGCGGTGCAAAGGTCGGGCGCCGGCGGCCGGCGGCGGCTGCGGAAGCGGCGCCGGCGGCTGGCAGGTAGGGAGGCGCGGAAGTTGGGCTGGCGGGGCGGGGGGGGACGACCCCCGCGTCCTGCGGCCCCCTCGGGCCCTGGCGCGGGGCCGGCTCCGGGGTCCCGGCAGCCCCGTCAGGGCGGTGACTGCCCCCCGCCCGGGGCTGGGTGTCTGCACAGCTCCAGGACGGGCTGGGTGCAGGGCCTGCCCACGGGCCCCTATAGAGCAGGCTCGCGGCATCCCTGCAGCCCCTATAGACTTGAGATCTGCACGTCCCCACAACCCCGTGTAAGCTGGGCTCTGGGTGTCCCCACAGCCCCATATAGACTAGGCTCTGGGTGTCCCCACAGCCCCATATAGAACAGGCTGTGGGTGTCCCCGCAGCCCCATATAGACCAGGCTCTTGGCATCCCCACAACCCCGTATAGACCAGGCTCTTGGCATTCCTGCAGCCCCATATAGACTGTGCTCTGGATGTCCACATAACCCCATACAGACTCGGCTCTGGGTGTCCCCACAGCCCCATATAGACTGAGCTCTGGGCGTCCCTGCAGCCCCACATAGACCTGCCTCTGGGCCTCCCTGCATAGATGTAGCTCTGGGTGTCCTCCCCTACTGCCCCATATAGCCTTGGTTGGGGGTGTCCTACAGCCCCATACAGACTTGGCTCTGGGTGTCCCCATAACCCCATATGGGCTGGGTTCTGGGTGTCCCTGCAGCCCCATATAGACTTGCCTCTGAGCCTCTCTGCCTAGACTTGGTTCAGTTTCCCCCCACACGCACCCCCCCCCATACGGCCTCACCTGTGGGTGTCCTACAACCCCACATACGCTGGGCTCTGGATGTCCCCAGAGCCCCATATGGACCAGGCTCTCTGTGTCCTTGCAGCCCCATATAGACTGAGCTCTGGGTGACCCCYAGCTCCCTATGGACTGGGCTCCGGGTGTTCCTGCAGACCCCCGAGCACGATTCCTGCCTCCTCCCTACGGAAAGGCTGGAAAAGCTGTTGGAAACCGGGCAAGAAATGGTGGGCCGGAGCGGGCAACGCCTCCCGCGGACCTCGTGAAACGGCTTCCCGTCTTGCTTCTCGGCCGCCGCGCGGTGCCCTGACCTCTCCTTCCCTCGCAGACCCCGCGTTCCCGAGGCTGCCGCGATGGAGCTGMGCGCGTGAAGGAGCCGGAGCGATGGAAACGGTCGTCATCGTGGCCATTGGCGTGCTGGCCACCATCTTCCTGGCTTCCTTTGTGGCGCTGGTCGTGGTTTGCCGGCAGCGCTACTGCCGGCCCAAGGATCTGCTGCACCACTATGACACCAAGTGAGCGGCGCCGCGGGGGTCTGGTGGCTCCATCCGAAGGGATCCTGTGTCCCCCTGCTCAAGCAGGCTTGTCCTCACCATGGGGTGCCCCGGGCCGCAGTGGCTTGGTGGGTTGGGACACGTGGTGGTGGGTGCCCCAAGCCCTCGAGCTCAGCAGAGTGCTGCTGGGCATCTGCACCAAGGTGTTTCCTCCAAGTTGATGGGTCCTGGGGGCTGGAAAGACATCGGAGACCCCAAGAGAGGATGGAGACATGTCACCTATGGATGGAGAGGTGTCACCTATGGGTGCCCCGGGTGCCAGTGCCCCCCCCCTTGCTTGCCCCTGTCATGATGGCCCAACATCTCCCGCACGTGCCCCAAAGCGGCTGCACCCCCCTGCCATTGCTTGGCCCCCACCTATCGCATGTGTGGGGGTGCAGCGGGTGCTGAGGCGGTGCCGTGCCCCGCTGCAGGCCCATCGTGGATCTCATCGGGGCCATGGAGACGCAGTCGGAGCCCTCCGAGCTGGAGCTGGACGACGTGGTGATCACCAACCCCCACATCGAGGCCATCCTGGAGAACGAGGACTGGATCGAGGACGCCTCGTAAGCTTGCCTCTGCTCCGAGCGCCCCGCTCCGGGCTCCCGGCGCAGGCTGGCCCCGTAGAAATGTCACTTCCCGTGGCAGTGGGTAGCATCAGTGGTCAGAGCACCGCGATTTGGGGGGGCCCTGAGGCCCAGGCCAGCTCTGCTGGGTGCCCTCCCGTCTGCTGCCCCATGTTGCTCCCTGGTTGGGTGCAAAATCCCTTTGGAGTGTTCCCTTGGGACAAATCGCTTCCCGACCCTGGACTCGGTGGGCCCTCTGCAGATCCCGGGGCGGGAGGGTGGGGGGTGTTTCCCAGATGGGAGGCCGAGATCCCGGGCGGACATGCCCCCGGGCTGGTCTGGAGACATCTCCGCTGGGATGGAGGGGTGGATTAGGCTGCGGGTGGGGGTGACGTTGGCGGTGGGGGGACGATGCCCGAATTGACGCCCTCCTCCGCGTCCGCAGGGGCCTGGTCTCGCACTGCATCGCCATCCTGAAGGTGAGTCCCGCTGCTGAGCGGCACGGAGCGGTCCCGCTCTCCGCCCCGCAGATCTGCCACACGCTGACGGAGAAGCTGGTGGCCATGACCATGGGCTCGGGGGCCCGCGTGAAGTCGCCCGCCAGCCTCGGCGATATCATCGTGGTGGCCAAGCGCATCAGTCCCAGGTGTGTGTGTGGGGCGGGGGGTGATGGAGTTGGGGGGGGGGATCCGGACCCGGCGAGGGGGGGTCTCAGCTGCTCCTAGGCAGCCCCGAGCACGCCGAGTCGGAGGGGGGAGCATGGGTGGTAGCCTCCTCTTGGCTCTCATCCCCCCAAAAAGGCCCCCGAGAAGCAGGGGCTGGTGGGTTCCCGGAGACCTTCGTGGGGTCCCGCGGGTGCTGAGCGCTGCAGACTGACCCCCGTGTCCCCCCGTGYCCCCCCTTCGCAGGGTGGATGACGTGGTGAGATCCATGTACCCGCCGCTGGATCCCAAGCTGCTGGATGCGAGGTAAGGCGGCGCGGTGGGGGTGGGGGGTCCCTGGGCGTCCCCCTCGGCCGGGGGAACGGCCCCGTTGGACGGGGCGGGGGGCACTCCGTGACGCCCTGCTTTTGCTCTGGCCCCGAATCACGTGCTGCTGGTGGGGAAACTGAGGCAAGGCCAAGGTGATGACGCAGCCCAGCTCCCAAAATGCCAGGGGCTGCCTTCCGCGGTGCCAGGGAGGGGGTGCGGATGTGGAGGGAGGGGGGGGTCTCCTTCCTCCGGCGGCGGGTGACGGCCGGCGCCGCCGCTCCCCCCCCCCCCCCGCAGGACCACGGCGCTGCTGCTCTCCGTGAGCCACCTCGTCCTGGTGACGCGCAGCGCCTGCCACCAAACCAGCGGCATGGACTGGATCGACCGGTCCCTGTCGGCGGCCGAGGAGCACGTGGCGGCGCTGCGGGAGGCGGCGCTGGCCGCCGAGCCGGAGCGGGCGCTGCCGGGCGCCGACGGCGGCTTCCTGCAGGAGCCGTCGGCTATCTGAGGGCGGCCGCGGCCCCCCGCCGCCCTTCCCCGGCGTCACCCCGCCCCGAGCAATAAACGGCTCCCGGATCCCGACGGCCACGGCGTGGTGGCGTCCGTCTCTCCGGCGTCGACCGAGGCCCGCAGCAGCGGGGTGCCCCTGGGGGAGCAGGCAGGGGGGAAGGAGCGGGGGGGGGGGCCGCCGCGTGCGAGCCCGGCTGCTCTGCGGTCTCCGCTTCTGCTTTCGGGCCGGCAGGAAGGCGAGGGCGGAGGGGCGGCCGGGACAGGAAGGACAGGAATAAGTGGCCGTCCCTCGGCGCCCCGTCATCCCCGGGCTCGGGCGCCCGGCACAGGGGGTGCACGTGCAGCTGGGAGGCCCCTCTTGGATCCCCTCCCGCCCGGAACGCGGCACCGACGGGGCCCGGGGCCCGGGGGCGCCGTCACCAAGGCCTCCGGGGTGCAGGCCCTGCTGATGTGACCCCGGCCCCAGTTGTGTGTGTGCGGGGCGGGGGGGGGGAGGATTTGGGGGCGCCTCGCATCGCCCCTGCGCCCTGACGAGCTCCGCGGGGCGCCCCCTCCCCCGCCCGGCCTGAGGCCTGGCAAACTCATCGCACAGCCCTTGGGGTCAGGGTGTGTGTGGGGGGGCGGTCATGTGACCGCGTGTCACATGACTCGGGGAGGTGCGGGCTAAGGGTGAGGGGGCCGTGCAGCCCCGCTTTCCCCGCCCCTCCGTGCGGTGGCGGCCAATGGGAGCGAGGCAGGCCGGGCCGGAGGGCCAATGGGAGGTAAGGGGGCGGGGCTTGCGGCTGGCCGTCGCCGCGACCCTTGCGGCGGTGCCGGTGCGGAGCGCGGGGCGGCAGCGGCGGGGGCAGCGCCGAGTGGACGGACGGACGGACGGACGGACGGACGGAGAGACACCGCCGGGCTCCGGGGACGGGGACGGGCGGGTGGGCGAGGTACAGCGCCGGAATGGGAAGCGGGGCGGGAGGCACCGGGCATGGGGGTAGCGGGCCCGGGGGGCTCCAGGTGGGCATAGGGGCGGCTCGGGGGGGGGCAGGACGCTGCGGGTGCTGGGGGGCGTGGTGCACTGGGGGCACTGGGAAGTGCTGGGGACACTGGGAGGTCCTAGGGGCGCAGGGCTTTGGGGAGCATGGGCACTGGAGGGCACTGGGAGGTGCTGGGGACACTGGGAGG
>NW_028186408.1:951407-1027724 GCF_003343005.1 Rhea americana | reverse complement strand
GGAGCGCACGGGGAGCAAAAGGGAGCGCTCGGGGCACAAGGGAACCGAGCGGGACCTGTGGGGGCCACAAAGGTAGAGAAAAGGCGACGACAGAGCAAACGGAACGATTCTGGCGGCACSGAAAGGCAGGAGGAGGGCCCTGGGGCGCGCTCGCCAAACTCTGCGGCAGACGACAAAGCTAAACGGAGAACTCTGGCGCGGGCCGCAAAGCAAACGCRGGGCCCCGAGGCACACGGGGGAGCCTCTTTCTTCTACCTATCCGCTCGCTTGCCCGGCCGCGCTTCTCAAGCGAGTGACTCGGGGCTGCGCTCACCGCGCCCCACCGGCGCTCTCCTGCCGCGCATGCGCCGCGCCCCGTCGGGGCCTCGCTTACTCGGGCACGCGAGGACAGCGCGCAGGGCGCAGCCGCTCTCCCCCCTCAGCTCCGGTACTGCGACCCGCGAGGGCAGCAGGGCGTCAGGCGGACGCAGTGCGCATGCGCCCCCCGCGCCGCAGCCGCTGCGCCGCGCGCTCGGAACGCGAGGGCGGTGCGGAGCACGCGGGTAGCGCTGCCGCCCCCAGAACCGCCACTCCCGGCATGCCGCGCAGGGCAAAGATGGCCGACTGGCGACCTAGTGACGGAAGACTACTACTCCCAGCATCCCGCGCGGCTGCCCTATGTTTGTACYTGTGGCCATTCCGTTCCGTCCCGTTCCCCAATACCTTCCGTCTCTCCCGCGACCGGGCCCGCGTCAGTTCCGACGCTGCCTATGCCCGCCGTCCCTCCGCCCCCCATTTCTCCCTTCCCCCGCCTCACGTCTGCCTAGGGCTTCCCCTGGGATCCCTCCTCCCCCTCCTTTTTTTTTGTTTTTTTTTAATGCAGCCTCTATTTTTCATCTAYAGATTATTCTGCAATGTTCAAATGAGAGCTTTGTTAACAAAACCCCGAGTACAAACAGCTTGAGTATGAAATACAGAGAACCTGTGCCTAGCAGCAAGCACTGTAAATAATGGTTGGTCAGATGAGGCGACGGCTGGCAGTGAAATATCCTCAAAGGCCAGTGCCGAAGTTGCTGGCGCCAGCTTGCCCCAAATGCAGCTCTTCTCCTAGCCCGCTCCCTCGCCCCGCGCCATCGGCACCATCCCCCCGTCCCACCTGGGCCACGTCCCAGTCCCGGGCCCCACTGCCGCAGCTCCTTGGCAAGAGGCAGAGCAGAGGCCCTCAGCCCCCTCAGGCCCGAGCACGGCGGAATGCAGTGCGCGTGCGCCCGCCTCCCGGCCTCGGGCACCACACAATTGTTCACAGTCCCGAGGAGCGGGGAGCGGGGCGGCACGGAGCGCGCCCACGGTCCGCTCTGCTGCTTTGCGGACACTCGAGGGCAACAAGCGCGCCACCCGCCCCCKGGAACACGGATATCGCACTGCGCATGCGCCCCGTGGCAGCGTCTGCGTGTGCTCACCTGGAGGCACGCGTGAGCGCGGCTGCGCACTGCTGCGCATGCGCGCGATCCATGCCCCGCCGTAGCGGCCGGCCGCGCCCCCGCGGCTACCGCCGCGGCGGCTACCGCGCATGCGCGGCTCGCCGGCCGCAGCGCGCGTTTCCAGCCGGGTGCGCGCAGCACGGCGCTGCGCTGCCTCCGCGCTGTGCGCGCACCCAGGAGCAGCGCTGCAGCAGCTGCGATAACGCTGCATCCTGAAACTGCGTGCCACACAGCAACTTCGGCACTGGCCTTTGAGGATATTTCACTGCCAGCCGTCGCCTCATCTGACCAACCATTATTTACAGTGCTTGCTGCTAGGCACAGGTTCTCTGTATTTCATACTCAAGCTGTTTGTACTCGGGGTTTTGTTAACAAAGCTCTCATTTGAACATTGCAGAATAATCTATAGATCGAAGAATGGTAAGATTGAAAGGGATCTCTGGACATCATCTAGTCCAACCCTTAGCATAGCCCATATGGGGACTGAACCCAGAACCTTGGCATTAGCACCGCCATGCTCTAACCAAGTGAGCTAAACAAAGGTACAGCATCCCTGTGGCAAGGAACAACTGACCAAGGAGGATTTACCCAGGTGATCAGAGAAATCAAAAAAAAAAGAAAAAGAAAAAAAAAACACCATTTAATGGAACAATTTGCAACCATTAACCAAGCAACAGTCATTTTTAGTACTTTCAACCTCTCGCCTTTATTGATTGTTAAACAAAATAAACAGCCAAAAGAAACCTGCACTATTACCTTGACAGACTGCTCATTTATTATTATTAAACAGTAAGAGATGTTTGCACAAAGTACATCAACCACATTAAAGCATGAAAATGTTAGTATTCTGATCACTCTTTGTGGTATTACAGGAAACAAGCCAAAAAGGCTTGTTCAGTTTCTAAAATATCTGGGCTTTTATAGCAATAACAACAGCCTAAAGGCTATTACTATGTAAAAAAAGACTAATGGCTTGATCATCTATGTATCACTTACCTGGCTTGATTACTATAGGTATTAGTAATCAAAGTGCACAGCCTTCTATAAAAGGTAACTATTGTCTTTTAAAAACTTCCAGTTACTCCACAGAATTGTCATTACTTTTGACTGGTAGGCAGCTTCTTCAAACCCAGCTGCAAGAAACTTTTTGCCTTCAAGTCAGAACTTTCTGCTCCCCAAGTGTTAAAAGGAAACCTGTCATTCACCACTGTCTGTCAAAATGTACAGTAAGCCCTAAAGCACATGACAAGATACTTTCTTTAAGGAAACTGACTATTATGTCTCATTCACTGCAGGTTTTTTAGTATCATGGTCCATTCAATAAACAGAATAAATGTTGTAATCTGCTTTAAATGTTTTCACATAAGAGAACAACATCAAAATAACTTATCATTGAATTTAGTCCTCCCTACACGTGCTACCCCACTGCCATGGATTTGCTTCAAAGGATGAATAACGGACACATTTTTGCACTAATATTCACAGACTGCATATGCACTTGATCAAGTAAGATTGTCGTAAGAAACTTTGACAGTGTGTTGCTAGGGAACAAACCTAGACAAGCAGTTATTTACTCTGATCCTTCAGCTTGCATTTCTTTGGCTAGATGTAGTCAAAGGTGTTTTTTTCACGTCACACGGTCAAGACCTCCCCAGTAATTTCTGTAGCAAACCCCCCCCCCAGAAGAAACAACTGAAGAACATATATAAACTTTTTAAAAGAATGGGGAAACAAACGCATGCTGTGTGTGGTACTCAAAGACCCAGTCTTTAGGTCAAAAACAACATTCTGAAGTAGATTAGGTGGGCCAAAAAGTGCCTCTTTGTGCCACAGTGTTCCTTGCACATATGTTGGCTGCGTCTCTCTGCTATAATGGTACCCAGTACCAGCAAGAACATAGTGAAAAATTTAGAAAATTAGAGTATTTATCAGAAGCATTTCCAATACCTTGGGAAAACAGCTGAAGGAGAGGCTCGTGCACGGCGTGCAACTAGAAAGAATACTCTGCACAAAGGCATAAAATGACCAGCCCAGAGCATGGGTTCTGTGGTCACTGATTATGAAGCCCACATCAGAGCAGGAGTTCTCATGCTCTTATTTAATGTATCACTGCCCGTGAAACACAATATACCACAGTAATACTGATTATTGGAGGTAAGCCTGGAATAAGAGTGAAAGAATACGCTGAAGACAAATATGAAGTTACAAGCCATTTGGAATCCAGGCCTATATAAAGACATACCTCCTGGAATTCTGTACCATTTATTTTCCCAGAAGCCTGATACGAGGATATGACTGGTTTCAGCCACTGCACAGTTAAAGCACTAGCATTCTTGCCAAGAAATAATGTCAAAGCAGAATGATGAAGTAGGTTATAGTTCTGAAACCAGACATAAAGGAACCCGTTTTGCAGTGATGAGTTGAAATACAGCATTCTCATTCTTACTAATAACCTGTTGTAGAGATTGGCAGCTGTATACAGTGGCTTCTACACTATACAAAGGAATTACTGGGCAAATGCCATATTCTGAGTATGGAACTATAGATTTGAATGCACAAATTTAAACAAATGCCTGTGACGTACCAAAGGTCTAGCATATTTACATTCACTGTATATCTGTTCTCCTATGTCTGTCCTTCTATGTGGAACATGAATAGGTGGTTTCATCATCATTATCTCTTTGCTGACAGATGCCCTATGAGAAAGCAAAGAAAGGAAGAAATTCAAAATGAAATTAAACAGATTAGAGGTAGCCTCAGTTTGATTAATCTCCCCCCACACAGGCAAATCACCTTTGGAAACACACATCTCATAATACATGTTGTTCTGTGATCGCTGCATTCCTGAGAGCCTAATAGTAGATGGTGCTTGTTAAACAGGAATGAAATTCTAAAACAGATGTTTAACAGTCTGAAAGAGATTTATGGCATGTACATATTATGATAAGGAAAAACAAGATACTTCAGAAAAAAAAAATCCTTAAGGCTTTCAACAATAGCATTTTAAGATGGCTTATTTGCACCTTAATTCCGTCCCTTGGACTTTGAGGGCAAAGTTGCATTTAGAAAACTACTGAAATTACACATTTACTGCTCATGATAACTGTACTAAGAGAGTCCAAAGAAAYGCAGTTGTCTACCACCACATGTGCCCTGGGAGAGAGAGCTCTGCAATAGATAAAACCAGGAAGAGCAATTAATAACACCTTTAGTTTACACAAATAAAAACCCTGTTTTAGAAACAGCAGGACATGGAGACTTTGTATAGCAGATTATGGAGAAGATACAAAATAAAAACCCACCCATAAAAGAAATGGTCCAGGCTTTCGTGAAAGACGAACGTAGCTGTAAGTCATCTCACATGTAATAGTTTAATCAGTCACAGTTAAAGCTTGGGCAAAGTAGTCAAAAAACATAACCACCTAATGGTGSTTATATTGCCTTTTTAAAACGATTTCCTCGTCTTTTTAAACTAAGTTCAAGGGATGGCATAAAGATGACAGAGGAAAGCGACTCAAAAAGAAGCTGCTAGACCTAGTGATAAGTGTTGTTGCTTGCAATTTTCACATGACTGTGTAAGCATAGCTGGAATCTGGGAGGAGTGAATAATGAACAGTAAAATATTATGACTGCACTAGAATAAAAGTCATGTTGAAGGAAGACAGCAGAGACAAGTATTGGAGAACACTTAACACATCTAATAGGCAAAGCTCAACCAGTGTGTTTAACGTTTCCAAAAGCTAACCCTACAGGGTATGAATTTTACTCACACATTGCACCCAGCATTTCTTTGAAAATAAATAAATAAAGAGAGGATAAAAATCTATACCTACACATAGCAACTCTTATTTAAACTACTAAATCTGTCAGCTTCTTTTAAAAAATGGACGGAATCGGTCAATAACATGTACAGATGGAGAACTGCCAAATTACTGATCAATGAGCTAAGTTGAAAAATTAAAAAGAAAAGAAAAAATGCTACCAATTGGACCCTTAAAGTCAACAAAAGTAGGAGGAGATGTTCTGGCAGGAATCACAAAGTCTCTATTAATAGCAATTCTTATCTTTGCTTCACAGGAGCGGCACGGAAGTAATCCATTCCAGCGCTGTAGATACTGTTAGCTGTGTTTTGCTTTGGCTTGCTTTTGTTGAGTTTTGTTCTATTTGTTTATTATATATGCATATGTAAAAAGAGAATGATAGAATACTTTTTTTTCAGATTATTTTCCCTACCTGAAGTTAGAGAGAAGTGCAAAATGAAAACAAACTGAGAGCAGAAGCAAGAAACGGATCCAACTTAAAGCTGTCTCCCCCTCCAAGTAAAAGTATCTCTACTTCCCTCCGTAAGGATAGATGTCCCTCCTATCAGCTACTGCAGTTAGCAGATCACCAACATACAAAGCATGGAATGGAGAATAATCTACACACACAGAGACAGAACTTATAACACATCAGATTTTTGGGAGCTATGAAAAGCCCAGGTAAATGTGTTATGTCTAGAAAAGCTTTCCACAGCACACTGTACTTTAATATATCATATTCCATTAAATGCAGCTTTACAACACTGGGACTGGGAAGACTGCACCTGCATATACCCTTACTCTGTGAAGAGCAGATTTATTTCCACACAGCTGTAAATTACAAACAGCAGAAGCCAGGTTCCTTGATTACAGGCACTGCAAAACACTACACATATATGGTATGTAGCCATGCATCAAGTTGATGACAAAAGGATTTTTGTGACTGATGACTTGAATTGTAAAAATGTGAAACTACAGCATTCCTGTTTTGTGAAAATAGCACTAAATAGCCATCACTGCAAAGAAGTTTGACCTGAGAACCATCTGGCTAAGTATGGAAATATCATAGGCAGTATCTTTGCAAAAAAGAACATGTTTTGAATTTAAAAGCCTTGCCCTACAAAAAGGAACTTGGTGTTCTGCACACCTAGTCAAAAGGACTCAAGTGCCTATTGGCATATGTCACATGTGTATTCAATTTGAGTTGTTACATTTTGCCCACATTGTAAGGTGAGACATCTATACAGGATGATCTGTAGAATACTGGGGAAAAAATGGAAGGAGTATCAGAAAAGTATGAGGTGGAACAAGCTATTAACAGGTACAGACAATACTGTAAGTGTAACTCAAGCATCAAGATGAGGGRGCATAAACGTCACAAAAAGGATCCCACATGGGTCCCATCTGTGGGAATGAATGGCTTCCCTAAGTAAAACTGAAGCAGCAATTACTAGACAAGAAGGTTGGGGGTGGAGAGGCACGCTGAGTGCAGAGGTACCCGTAAGGCTCATATGCAGTAGCCTCCGAAGGGCTCTCTGGCAGAGAGCCAACAGTGGGCTCTTCGCCAAAAGAGGCCGGAAAGGTGGGCAGAAAGACTGGCTGCCTCACTGAATCCACTACACAAAACGCGTGGAGAAACAAACAGACGAAACAACCAGACCCTTAACTCAAACCGTATCTAAAGTGGGTACTCACCGGTTTAAGGCCTCAGAACTCCATACAACCAGGATTAAATTACGAGTATATGCAACCCAGCCCAGCCCTGCCCTGCCTAGCCCAGCCCTGCCTAGCCCAACTCAGCCCAGTTCAGTCCAGTCCAGCCTAGCTCACTCCAGCCCAACTCGCCCCAGCCCACTCCAATCCAGCCCAGCCCGTCGCGACCCCCTGCGCCGCGGGCCAGGCCGCAGGGCCACCCCCCTCCCCTCCTCCTCCTCCTCCTCCTCCTCCTCCTCCGCGCACTCCGCACAGCGCAACGGCGGCCCCGAGGGCAGCTGACAGCGCCGCTCCCTCGAGCCCCCCGCCACGCCTACGCTCGCCGCCGGGCCGCTCCGGCAGGGCGCATGCGCGCCGTCGCGCAGCGCCCCCGCCGCCCACCTGCTGCTCCCTTCGCCAGCAGCGCCGCGAGGCTGCGGCCCACCGCATCACGCATGCGCACGGCAGGCACACAGCCCGCCGCCGTGCGGCTAACGCATGCGCACGGCAGGCACACAGCCCGCCRCCGTGCGGCTAACGCATGCGCACGGCAGGCACACAGCCCGCCGCCGTGCGGCTAACGCATGCGCACGGCAGGCACACAGCCCGCCGCCGTGCGGCTAACGCATGCGCACGGCAGGCACACAGCCCGCCGCCGTGCGGCTAACGCATGCGCACGGCAGGCGGCCGCCGCGGGGCGCGGGGCGCGGGCGGGGACGGGGCGCTCCGTGTGTTCCCGGTGGACCGGGGGCAGAGGAGGGCTCTATCTTTACAGGATGGTACGGCCTCTTCTAATATTTTAGATAAGAGAGCACGTCAAAGAGCCATGAGGAAAACAAAGTGAAGACATTTGGCTCAAGCCTTTGCACTTCTCTTTTATTTATTTGGAGAATAGAGTTCTTTTCCTTTTGTCCTTCCTGCCTATTTGTCAACAGACGTGCACTGGAGGGAAGCTGGTCTTCAGGGCAGTTTCCAGTGGATATGGTACAGCGAGAAGGGCCTGCTGAAGCAGACAGCAGAGCTTGCCTTGGGTGTAAAATGGTCATTTCCTGGCTCAGATAGTTGGAAAGTTAGGTAAAGTGGGAGGGCTGTGTCACATCAAGGTCTGTTTGCGACATGGTCTTGACCAGCTGAGAGGAGCTGTGAGTGGGGGCAGATGCAGAGGGCCAGGATAAGGCAAATAGCTTTATTGACACACTCATAATCAGCTCCAGTTAATAAACAGCATGAGTGTGAAACAAGGGGAAGTCAAACACATGCGAAGTAAGACCAAGTCAAAATGTCCACAAAATCCCAACCATTTTGTTTACCCTAACCTGAGACGTGAAGAAGCAGAACGAGATTTGCCTCTCAGGTTCAGAGAAGGAAAAGCCCAAGAAAAAGTTTTCCATGGTGGATCAAGACCAGTACATACTATTTAATAGCTCCTCAGAGTTACATTCTTTAGCTTAGATGCCAGCCTTGGAAGCAGCACCCAGGGAAAGATCTCAGTGTGGCAAAGCACTTCACTGACTTCAAAGCGATGGTTTTCCATTGTGTGGTTGAAGCCATAAACTGGGGTTGCATACGTCAACTCAGAGCATGATCCAACTGATGGGTTTTCCTGAGTTCACGGAGAAGTGTTGGTACAGCTCTGTCCCCTTTACATCCCCCACAAACGCTGGAAGCTGCTGGCCAGCACGTGCTAGGTAGGGTAGGCTGGTATGCTATGTCCATACAAGTACCCTCCCTTGTGGGCTTGTGCACCTCTCTACTGAAATGTAGCACTTCACTTTAATGAGCTTTGAAGAGCCTGAAAGACTCAAGGAAGAAATATTTCACTTGATCTTATTTTGCATAAATCACTGAGMGTCTTTATCCCTCTGTATCCAGTTGTGTGGCTGAACCGCAAAGGACTGAGACAAATCAAAACCAAGGTAAAGCAGTACATTAAATGAAAGAACAGACTCAAGATAATAAAGGTAAAGGCAGTAGTAACTGGAAATGTAAGGCAGCATGACCAGATGGTTAGGTCACCAGTGGGAGGCTCACCCTTTGAGGGCAGCTGGGACTTCCTGTAAGTATTGGACTTCCTGTGCTTGCTATGCRATAGACCCAAACACACATGATTGAAAACATCTGTATGTCTTGAATGTACAGAAGCCAGGCTGAGTTCATGACAGAATCCTGCATTTTGGAAAACTTTAGGCAATTATAAAAGATCTGAAAACCTCTTCAAATTCACCTGAACAGTCTCTGAAAAAGAGGTAGGTGTCAAAGGAAACTAGGAATCCTCTGTTTCCATGCATACTTTCCAATGTAACACCAAATTCTGTGGTCTCAAGGACTGCATTTAGCATACAAAAAGTGTTAACTAGGGCTAGTCACTAGAGATGAGTTGGTAATTATAAGAAAGCCCTCTGTAGCATATATTACTCCTTTAGTGATGGCATGAACATTCTGCATTTTTACAGGAACCCTTTTCCACTGGTCACTAACAGTCGCTCATTTCTCTGGTATTCTCTGTACTGACACTATGGGGCAGGAGGGAGCATCATTTTTCATGCGTCTGTGAAAGCACAGTGCAAATGTCCAGGGAAAGAGCTACCTCATTTTCTTTTGCACGTTAAGCTTTTTGATTTTGGATAGGATTTGGAGACTTCACTGTGTGCTAGAAGCTATGGCCATGTACTGGATTGACAGCAAGGGAACTGAAGCKTCCACTGCTGAGATGAAATCTGCCTGAAAGGTCCCTTAGATTTCAGAAAAAACCCTACAGATTATTTGAAACTGCTCTACTGGTAGGGGCTGCTTAAGAAATTGCAGTGCTTGACTCACATGTGCACTTTTCTCTCAGCATCAGAAATTCTGTGCAGAATGCTCTGGACCAGATATTTTACTCATTCCTTCAATAAAAGTTTTGTTTTGATATCAGTAGATGTTTTCCTGAGGAGGGCCAGCAGAGTTAGGGAATACTTTTTCTGATGGATGAGTCATACCAGGACTGTTTTACTGTGAGATGTTTTCCAGTTTATTCTGAAGCACTCAGTAGTTGTCTGTAGTAGTTTGTCATGTCTCGAGGATTATTTGGCCTAGGAAGTTTGTTTGAGTGTGGCAATTATTATATTTGAATGAATTTAACATGGGAGAAGCTACCAGTGTCTACTTGGCCATACTGTTAAACTGAGAATAGTTTTGTCTACCTTGCAGGGTAGACATTTTACAAAATGTTCATGTAGGATGGGTCAACTTCTAACAGTCTAACACTGGATTGGGAATACCACATCTAGCTCTAAACAAGCTACCATGCTTGCACATGCTTGCACATGCTTGCAAGCACAATGAAGTTGAGCGCAAATACATAAGGCGTATTGAATTTCTGGAGAATGGCATGAGATAAGTATCTTTTCCTATGTCTCATCCAAAATCTTTCACCTCACTGGCAAGACTGAACAAGAGAAAAAAGTTTGCAGAACATTTCATGAATAAAAAAGTAAAAACATGTTATTTCTAATAGGCCCAAATCTGTCACATATTTGATCCTTGTCCTTCATGACTCAGTGATTTCAATCTGATGTGCTCACATTCTTCATGGGTTTAAAACTGATTTGGAAGGTAACTTCTTAGTGTAACTTCTTAGTGATTTAGTTGAGGACAGGGATGATGGCCTTCAGATACAGGCAAGTGGATGGCCATGGGGTAGATAATATAGTCAAAATGAGTTAAAAAACAGAGGAAAGAACTTTCCTGAACAGGAATTTATATTGGTATCCCTCATAGATCAAGGAAACACAGAACTACTGGGAGCTGTTGTGTTCAGGATAGGGAATAATGGAGGGAATATTACTTCATTCCAACCTTGCTCTGTGGTCTTCCTCACAGCTCCAAAGGCCTGTAAAAATCTCTGTATTTCAGGATGCAGGCCCATAGACTGGCCATGTATATGTTGGTAAAAAGAGGTCTCAGTACAATAGGGAGGAGTTAGGAAAACATTTTACTTCCACAGAGTACTTTTTGATTATGTTAAGCTTAGTCAGACTATAGCTTGAAGGATAAAGCAGAGGTGAGGTCCAAAGGTCAGTTAGTTAAACCTCAGCATCAAGCTTTCAGGAAAGGTTGTAGGGAGCTGAACTCTTTCTGACACATTCAAATGCTTGTCTTACTTGTCCATACCAAATCCCTTCTCTGTGATTTCAAAGCTGAGCATTCTTGTTGAGGGAAGACTCAACACATGAGTAATATAGCATGTAGGGAGGTCCTTCTGAGAGCCATAGATTCGTGTTGTTCCTTAGTTTTGTATAAGCGCTATTGATTTCATTTTTGATTTAGTTGTACTAATGCTGCAACAGTATTTTTTCAATTAATGCATCACCACCCAAAGGGCTGAAGAAAACAGCATGACCCTAAGCGTTTCATGCAACAAACAATGCCTGACTTCAGTTCTCCTGGGACTAAGGAACGGGGTTATCCAGTTTATGTTTCAGGTAGTGATAGATTATGTTTTGCACATTTCTTTTAAGTAAAGTTCACAAGTTTCTGCTGGTCTGCATAATTGGCCACACTAAATTACCAGAGTGCTGGGAGCCCCCAGCCCTAAACTGCATTAATGCCTGTGCAGTCTGTCAATGTCTCTGTCCATTGCTGTGAATAATTGAGTTTGGTGACAGGCTGGAACTTTGCTAATAGTTAAAATGCTTTTGAATTAAAGCAAGTAATGGATAGAACAAGAAAACTGTCTATACCTCATGTCTGTAAGCAAGATATTTTGGGCTTTGCACCTGCTTTTGGAAGTTTTAAAAGCTCTCCATACAGACTGAAGTGAAACTTTCTCTCCCCAGGATAACTTATGCTTTTTAAAAGCGGTTGATTATACCCTGTGCTGATTTCATTGCAGCTTTGCTTTCCTTATGACACGCATTTTGTCATACATTCATGTATAAGGAAGGTCAGATGAACAAGGGCATCTACACAACTCTGATCAGGTTCTAATTTTTTTTGGGGGGGGGGGAACAGAAAAGCACTTTCTACTGGAAAAAAAAATCATACATTCAAAACCTGGTGATCTGATCAACATAAACTCACAGGAAACCCACTTATAGGATTCCACTTGTAGGATTGCAGCCAACAAGCAAATTCCTGCTTGCACAAGTCTGCAAGGGCACACAATATTTCTCCAGACATATATAAGGATTTGTATTCAGAATTCAGATTACTTTGCTCATCTGGGCAATCATGAGGGCAATCATCCTCCTTACAGGCAAGATGAAGCATGAGCATGTTATTAAATAGGGTTGGTAGCATTCTTCTACTAAAGCAGGTTTTGAAAGAAAATGCAGTTCTTTGTAGAAAAAATTTCATTTAAAGAATATCTGGAAGATACTTGGCTGAACATCAACATATTACCAAAAGAGATGCCCTGATCTTCTTCAGGACTCAAACTGGAATTTCATCTTACATGAACCTTATATGAAGCCCTGCCTCTATTAGTCAAGAGCAGATTGCAGTTTTGTATGAGAACTGCATCGCAATATAAGCTTGTGCTATTGACAAGATCAGAAGGATGAAATCATGAATCACAACTCCCAGAAGCTGCACCAGTGTCATTCCCAAATATACTGGTTCAGATTTAAGCAAAAGTATTTCAAATTTGTTTTTTTCTAGAAGTCAGATTTTTCCTCCCAGTCAATTCTATTGATATTCACAAGGCTACAGAGTGGGTTAATGGGAATACTGATCAGAAAGATACCCCACCTTTCAGTCCTTGGTCTTTTCAATCTTCAGCTTCTCAGCAAGATGGCCATCCTTGGAGTAAAGTAGAAAAATAACATGAACAAATAACATTCATTGTTCCGCACACCCTAGCTTGTGGAAAAAACTGTGTAAAATACACCTCTAGGATCACACCTCTGTGATCCTAATTGGTAGCTGCTGTCCTGTACTCAAAAAGAAGGGCTGTAACTACTTTTCTGATGTATATGCAGATTAACTGATGCATTGACCTCCTCTTGTTTAGCCAAATAAATCTACAAACCTATCGAGTCACCCAAATCTACACTGTGATCATTTACATTTTGCAGTAGCAAGAAATACCTACTCTTGGAGTTAATCTAAATTCTGTCATGAGCAATAATACAACTGCAACTTGCATATACTACTTCTAGGAAATTAAAATTATACCTGGTGATGGCAATATGGACTTACACCATACTTGAAAGAAATGCCAACTTATACCATACTTGAAAGAAATATAGCAAAACCCTCAAAGATCCTTAGAATATGGCTTTGAAAATTTGTTTCCAGTTGCTACCCTGGGGATAACTTTAGTTGTGGTGACAAGAATTACTATAGCTGAGCATCTCATTACAGTACATCCAAGATACCATCAGTATCCACAGGGCAGGTGGAATGCTGGAAATTGAACCCATTAGCTGTCAGTTAGAAAAGGCAGCAGCTTCAAGGCACAGCCTTACCAGTTGGATGTCCAGATCTCTTCTGATAGCAGAAATCTCTATTGTTAAAGCTACAGTTCCCTTTTTGGCTCTTTGCATGAGAAATCTCACTTTGTTTTATCAAGACAATCTTAAGTAAAACAAAGATGTGAAAAATACAGCGTAAGACATTTCTACCTGTGAAATCTGAGATCTTCTAGCAAACCTTGAATCTGCACAAACTGTGCCACAAAGAAATGTGATAAAAATGCAAAGAAAAAGATGTCATATCCACTAATGACATAGGTCTCAGCTGGTACTTTCCCCTCTTGGGTCAAGATGGAATATAGCCCAAATGGCATTTAGCTTGCAAAAGGCTTCACTAAATGCTGAAAACAAAGGTAGTAGTAATCAGCAAACACTTACACAAATGAGACCAAGCCCACGGTTGATCCAAGTGGTCTGTTTCAAATAAGACTTAGCATTAGTACAGTGAAAGTCTTCTGGAAAAGTGAAAATGACAGTATTTTAGCATGGACCATAAATTGAAAAAGCTTCAAGAAAAGAAGATAATTTTTTAAAAAGCTTATTTATAGAATCTGCATTCAGGACTCAAAACCTTTCTAAAAGAAACTGGACAAATCCAGTGAAGCTCCTTTGACACAGAAGGAAAGAAGACATAGGTTTGAGTATTTAGCATGGGAAGTCTGCCCCTTTGTTATCCCAGAATGAGTCCCATTAGCTTTCATTTGTTAAAAAAGAAGGAAAAAAAGGTATCTTTTAAACTAGAAGTTGGGACTTCAGAAATAGATGGGCCCTTACAGGTTACATGGGATTTATATTACATCTTTGCTACTCCAGACTATAACTTGCAGCTTATCCAGATTGCTTTAGGGAGAAACAACAGAACGGGCTGGTGCCTCTTTGTATTACAATGATATTCTCCTCCTAGTCCATGTACAAGTTAGGGGAAAATGTGATTCTGAGTAATCCTGTCTTTGGTGAGAAATGCTGAGAGAATAGGTGAGCACAGAAATCACAAAGAAAACAGACCAACTGCTCTTGGTGAATGTATTGCTAAATTAGTCAAGCTTTAGCATTGTAACAGCTGTAGGATGGCTGAGTAACTAGAATATAACAGGAAAGGAATTTCCAGCAAAGAAAGGAAAAGCAGCCACTGTACATGTTGCTAAGGAAACCTGGTCTGCAGTAGTGTGTACAAGAGTGGTCAAGAAAGAGGACCTACCACTAAAAGGGCTGAAGAGAAGAGCTAGACTAACCACAGTTAAATTGGAGTTACGTGAGGTTGGAGATGATAAAATGTGTCTGCCAGTGCTAGCAGAGAACTGCTGCAAATGACATAGGAGGCTCCTTCTGACCTTGTGGTGAGGGATGCAAGAGTCTGCTGTGGAAACAGTTATCTCCTGTAGTTTGGATAGGTGGAAGATTGATAGCATACCTGAGCTGACTTCTCCTTCAGTGGCTGCCATAACTAAATCTGAAATTGATGCCAGAACTAAGGCTTGGCAGTTGGTTTATCTTTGCTYTCTTTCTTAAGTCTCCTCATCATTTCCCTATGTGCCCATCACTCATCTACTCCTGCACAAATAACAGAGGGAAAGTTAACAGATGATGAATCAGGTGAGGAATGTGAAGCACTGGCAGCGCTGTTCAGGGATCAGAAGGCAGGAATATGTACGTTTCTGTGTTGCAAGGTTAAGATGCATTTAGGGGTCACTGGCTGGCTGAGGAAAGGAGGCCCTTGGCTTTAGTACGTCAGATGGCAGTTCTATCAGTGCTGCAGAGTCAGTGCCAATTGTATCCATGATGGTGTGGAAAGCAGTTTTCATRAGAGTCTGCCAATAATGATATCAGACACCTGTTCCTACATGAATTTAGCTTCAGAACTTCTAAAGGAAGGTAAGTGTCTTGTTTGGAAAAAAAAAGGTGATACTTTTTATTTTGTTACTTTCTGATAACATCAATGTTAGGTATCTGTGTTTTTTCAATGTCCGTGTAGCAAGGAAAGGAAACAAATGACTGATCAAATTTCTGAATGGAAAGTAAATGCTATGTGGATGGATTTCCCTGAAGAGCTGGATCTTCCTTCTGGACATCTGGAGTGTAGAAGGACAGAGGCTTGGTCTGGAAAGCTGGAATCACTGCACAGAACTCTGCTGCATAGGCAAGTGCTCTCTGAGGTCTTAAGGCCTTGGACAAGGCCACAAGAAAAGCACAGTTTAACCTGGCAATAGAAGTATCCCAGCTTTAAATTTCTGTGGACCAAATTCAATCTTGGCTTGAACACATCAATCTCCTAGTTTGCTGGGACACTCTCAAAATGCACGATGGAAGAATTTGTCCTGTAGAGCCTAAAGTGAGAGACTGTAGACCTTAAATTGATGTAAATTTGCCGAGTATTACTGACTTAATAGAAGTTAGTCTAGTATAACTGGGAGCAGATATGCCTTCAGTGTCAGAACTTTGGTTTGTGTGCAAATTGCTTCATCCTCCCAAAGTTAAGATAAAACAGTTCAGACTCCTTCTGTCTTCAAATCAGCTCTCCACTGGAAAAATGAGTTTCAGAAGGAAGAGAATCAACATAAATAGAGCACTATTGACAATTGAATGAGTAGCTTCTCTTTTCAGGGCCTTCTTTGGATGGATGTTTCAGGCTGTGCTGCTGAGCCCTCATTTTCCTATCACACACCTGCTTTTCATACAAGAAATATTCTGACTCTGGTTAAGGGACATTTGCAACAATTTGTTCACTCCACACAAAAAGTGACACAGCCATCTTTATTATATGAGTTTTCCCCATTATACTGCAGAACCTCATGTCTATAAAGAGCCTGTTATCAATGTAAAAGCAGAAAAAAAAAAAAAAAAAAAAAAAAAAAAAAAAAAAAAAAAAAAAAAAAAAAAAAAGCCAGAAGAGTTGCTTGGCCAAACAGCAAAACATCTACCATAAAAATTTGTTTTAAAATGAATTCCAAAAGTCACTTATTAATGGCAAATGCCCCAAAAGAAATTGCATCTGGTATATTTTCCCAAACTCCCACTTTGAGAGGATGCAGCAACCTCTGAGAGGCAAATTCAGGGCCAGCCACAGCTGGAGAATCACAAAAATCACTGTAGCTGATGGGTTTTCTTTAGCCCTGCTGACCAAATTTCAGCTTTACACACTCGTTAGAAACATCTGTCTATAGTGTTAGCAATAGCAATATGCTGTGGTTTCCATTGAACACCCCTTCCACACACACAGTCCTCAGCCTTCAACAGTTGGCTCAATAACAGTTGTGCCTTTTTTTGAGCTAATGTATATTCTTATGGGGCTTAGTCTCTCTCTTCCACCCCCAGAATCACCCTACCTTAGCTGTTTGTTATGGATTATCACCAATTACACACATTAAGATTTTTCTTTTCCAACTGAATGCCTCTTGGGGGATCCCGTGCACGATCCATTTCTCTGAGGGGTGGAGGAGTGAGTGTTTCCTAGCACAGCAAGAACATTTTGAAGGAAGTTTCTCTCCTGCAGCTGTCTGGAAGAGCTGAAATTCTCTATTTCTCTCTTTTGCTTCCATTTTGTGGCATAATTTTGGCTGCTACTTTTAAGTGGAGTCTACCAAGAAGTGAAAGAGCACCATTTATTCTAATGGTTGAAGGCTGGCTCATAGATAAGATGTCTTTCATATTTTTTTTTAAATGTGGGGGACTAGAAGTCAACCATCACCAACCCTGGACAGGAACTCTGTAGTGGGTGCTTTGAGAAAGGAGGAGCAGAGGAAATCAGCAGCCACCTTAGCAACAGAGTGACAAAACAATTCAGACAATTCAAAAACAAATGATAACTCCAAGATCTAGGTTTGGGTGCACAGGCTGAAAGAGGCAGGCATTACTACACCACCAGTAAGCCTCAAATGGGAAACTGAGGCTAAAATGTGACCCATGGCTCCACAAACACAATCCTGGTATCTGAGCTACAGAGCCCTTGCAGATAGTGATAGCAGCCAGTCTCTCAGCTTTCTTTTGAGACGACCAGTGGTTTTTCACAAAGCATATTTTTGACTGGATCCAAGCACGGATCCAGCTGAAAACTAAAGGGAATTTTAATCTTTCTTGGTTTTGCCAGTTAAATTTGTAGGTCAGGTAAGTCTTGTTCCATTTCACCATGTAGCCACACAAAGACCCACACAGATATGAGGGATGGTGCAAAGGAGGGAAGAGTGGGCAAGCTTGCTGGTTCCAGCTACAATGTCAGGCTTATGCTATATGTGAAACAGAGGCATTTAATATAGCATTTTATTTGGATGGAGAAGGAAATGGTTAAGGTTCAGAATATGATTCAAGGGGACGCTGATTTTTGAAAACACACACACACACACACACACACACACACACAGCTGATATATATAAAATAGCCTCGTCTAAAACTTCAAGACATCTTTAAAAAGCTATGTACGTACTAAACAATATGACATAATTTAGTCTCAGTAACTCAGTCTGCTGAGGAAAGAATAATTCTGTTTCATGCAATCATTACCTAATAATGCTGGGAGTCAAGGGAACCCAGAATTGTCTTAGGACATCTGGGACACAGGACAGTGAATCTGTAACTAGGACATTACACTGATCTATTTTGTTTCCTATTCCAAGTTACACAAAGACTAAAAGAAAGGAAAATACTATCAATGGAGGAAAGGCACTACGATTTTTTTGTTTGTTTGCTCTGTTTACAGGATTCATTTAAAATATTTCCTAGATTTTTGCTCTTTAGGTATGGAATTTGTCCCAAAATACACCACATCATGCTGTTATTTCTGTATTGACGGTGTCCTTTTAATTTGTGCATTTAAAAGTCACTGAAAAAAAGCAGATGATTAGGAGTGATACAAGTGCATTTCTAAATAGCAAATGTATCTGTGGTACAGAGAATAGATGGCTAACCATCCTTCTTGTACTTCCATCCAAGAACTCCATCCTTGGGGATACTGTCTTCCTCTATACAGGTGCTGAACACTTTCAGTAGCCCAATGGAGACTTTAAGAGCTCGGGATCTTTCAAGAGATGCTCTGCATGAGCCCTGTCCCAGTGTTTCTAGGAAACACTCCTATGTTTCAGCAATTGAAGCAGGGTATAGGGGCTGAAGCTACCACTGGCAGCTTGCATTGATTTTATTCTTGGCTTCATCTGATAATTTAATACAGATGGTCAAGTGAGTGCAATRTATTAAACCATTGTCTGAAATAGACTTTTATCCCCTTGTTAATTTCCCCCTTCCTCCTTCTTTTTGGTCCTCAAGGAGTAAAACAGGGATCTTCAAATAGAATGAAGGACAAATAAAAACCTGCCATGAGAAACTGCTTGTGAGAATGGCAAACATGAACAGCACAAGCTGTAGCAGTAGAGATCATGGATTTAAAGTGCTGACCTTTTAAATGGTATTTGCCATCAGCAATGCATGATAGATAGCAGGTCTGTCAGGCCTGCCTCATCATGAAAACTTACTAGGTTATATATAGTATTTTGCAATACTATAGTGCAGTTGAGAAAAATTATTAGCTCCATTTCACAAAATTATTAGCTCCATTTCACAGCTACAGAAAATAAACAAAACTTTGGTTAAGGTATCACCATGGTCAAAGTGGAGCCTCAAACTCCGGCTCTGTGGTGATGAGCAGGATGGCAATGCCACCTAAGCAGCACTGGATATGACCACTTACCAACACAGAATTGTCCAAGAGCCTGGATATCTTTCATCCTATTTGTCTGCCTTTTGTCTGTCCCTGTCTATTTGCAGTCCACTCTGAGGTCTCTTTTTCATTTCATCCCATCTTCTGCACTACCTGACAGATATGCTTGTAAAAACCTTGTCTCTGAGAAAGCACGACTGCTTCCTCCACCAGTTTCTTCTTCCTGTGTTTCCTGGTTGGGTTGTGACCTCAGGCCCAAATGATAACAACAGTGCACACAGTTGTTTTTTTTCACTTCTCCTCAGACAGTTCCCTAGACACACAAAAGAAGAATGTCCCAGAGCAGTGTGGCCTTTGAGCTGACACAGTCTCATGAGCCAAGTGCAGGGGACGACAGGGAGGAATTTGCAGTAACAGATTTGCTAGCCACAAGCAAACGCAGCTGTACAGCAAGACTCATGGCTTATTATAGGTCAGGATGCACTGTGGTCAGTTTGTTTGGGTAGTTCACTTGATAGCATGTGGTACTTGTCTGTTAAGCTRTTAGTCCAGCTGGGACATGGATAGGTTCCAGAGTTGGTTGAGACTGATAAAATGCATCTTCCCTTTATCTGAGAACACCTCGTACTGCAGTGAGGACTAGAGAGCAGACTCTGGGCAAGGCAGATGTGCCAGAAGACCAACAACCACACCACTCAGGGAGAGGAATGTGGTCCAGGCAAATACTGGGTGTACGGAGTGCCTTTGGCTCTTAATAGATATTAATTAGATTTTGAAAAATACACTTTTTTTTTCCCCAAGAGAGGACTTCTTAAATGTCTCTGAGCCAAAGTGTTGCAGCTTATCCCATCTAGGACTTAAGGCCATTGGAAAGGAGATTATCAGGCTGAGGTGGATCATGGTGCTAGTCATCCATTGTATGGGAGGCAAGGAACCAGGCAATGGTTAGCTTCTGCCCTGGGCCTCTAGCACCCTCATAAGTCTGTGTTACCTACATGGAAAAAAACTTAAAACCCTTCAGCTGTGGAGCTTCCTCACTGTTATTTCCACAGACATCTCATTTCCACTTCCCTCAGTCTAGTACAGCTGAGACCTTGGTTCCAAAGTGCACTGCCAAACACTTCACCAAGATCCTACAGCCATGGCAGGGGAGATGGATGTGGCAGGGACAGAAAGAGGGAATTGCTTTTGGGAGGAGGAATGACACCAAGGAAATATGAGTTTGCAAATGGAGAGAATGACAGGAGGGAATGAAGAAGAGGCCCTCAGCCTGCTCTGTTCTTGGGTCATTGCACGAAGTTGAAGGTCACAGAATAAATGATTTCTCAAGCCTTTTCCTATGGGCCAAGTTCATCCTCTTGATGCTCCTAAGGGTGATCTTTAATGCCTGTTCATAAAGAATATTAATTATATTTAATACTGAATGTTCTGAGGGCACAGAGATCCTCAGAGAAAAACCACTATAGAAAAGAAAGTAATCCTATATATAATGTACATATTCAATAAAGGCAGCATGTCACCCAGATTGTGCGAACAATCGTAACATTCTTCTGCCTGCTCTCAGAGCCTTTTTACCCTTCGTCTTTAAAGAAAGTCGGCAAAGCATTTAAYGCAGTAGCTTCATAACAAAGTGCTCTCCAGAGAATGTGATACACTAATATGGGCCAGAAAATTGCCATCATTAAAACAACATTTTATTGGTGTGGATGCCTAGTTATTCCCCACGCAGACTCATTCTCATTATCTGAGAGATGCTGCATGATTTTACTCAGCTGTATACAGGGGGGAAAGAAGCGGAGGGAGAAAAAAATCAGGAAGAGATCCTCATGGCCTCCTAAGATTAGGAGAGGACAACCCGTTTTTGTTTGCTAAGAGCTTTTCCCCATGACAGCCAGGCACTACAATCACAGCAGATCATAGAAAAATAAATTCCTCTCTCCTTGCATTGTATATAAAATGTTGGATTTCTGTTAAGCAGCCCTAAGATGTTATCTTGTTAAGGCACTGACTGTAAAATCAGTGGCCTGAAACCAGAAGTTACCTGTAAGGGAGTAAACAGACAAAATGCCTGTGAAATCCATACAGTTCTGCAATGGGGAAACCTGGTGCAAGAGGGCTCAGATTGCCTACATTCTTTAGACGTCTGTTACTAGCTACTGTGGGAAACAGGACGCTGGGCTGCATAGCACAATTCCTCTCTGTAGGATGAGAGTCTGGAAGACTCCAGGGAGTGATGTACACCAAGACAGAACTGTCCTGCAGGGTCACAGGCAGCAATAGCCAGTATGGGCCGTTACTGTGAGAGCATGGGCAGATACAGCCTAGAGACACCTTGTGCCTCACAGCTGCCCCAACAACTTCTACTGCTGGCTTATTCACAGCAGGCAGGGTGTCCCCTAGTGCACCACAGGGCATGCGAAAGTACTCAGTGCATAGGCCACTGCCATGGGATCCACAGTCATTTTCATTTTTCTTTCTTTAGAGGACAGTCCAGACCTGCTTCCAAGCAGGAAAACTAAACTAAAGGCATCTTTGGCAACAGTAATGCTGTTCTGTAGAATCAGCTCTCCTGTTGAGAAAAGCTGCCTCTGCCTCTGTAGGGACTGGTGATAGCATCCTGCATCACACGGACCAAAACAAGGGAGTTCTCAGACCCGTAACAGGCTGCTGCTTCAAGGAAATGGACCACAGCAGCTGAAGTGGAGATACCCTTCACTGCTTCTCCCAAACAGAGATGCTGACAATCTCTGACTCAGGAACACATTCCTGTAATGGGACCTGATTACAGTTGGGATAAATGCAACTTAAAACCTCAGGAGCCGAAGCCCACTTGGAGCACTTCAGGGCCATATATTCTGCAGATAACATGGATTATTTATTCTGAAAATCTTTGGTGTGCAATACATTAAAGCCTCCATTGTGATGTGACTCCACAGTGATGTGGAAGTCAGTAACATCTTACAGAGCTTACTCCATGCTCTGGCAATATGGGAGAGCCTGGGCCAGCAGAGTCTGCTAATTACAGCAAAAGATGGTGACCCAGAAGAGCTAAGCCAGGCTTTCACACTTGCACTCAGAGCAAACCCATGTGCAGTTACCATGACTGACCAGGAGCTGTACAACTGTGATCAAAAATAGTGCACATCCAGAGTGCTGCAGTGCACAAATCTTGTATTAGATCCTCCCCTAAGGGTACCCTGAGCCAGTCTTCCCAATCTGCCTGGGCCATGATCTGATGTACAAACAGGGCAGGAGAAACCCTCTTATCTCAGAGGAGGCAGGGTAAGAGGGCAGCTGCCAACATGATCAATTCTTTTTCTGAGCACTGATGGCTGTAGATGAGAGGCACCATGAGAATGAAAAACACCACTCTACTGCTTCTGCAGAGAAAAGCTCCTTTTGTTCCAGTCCACTTAGAGGGATGGCAATACATGCTCTTCCCTAAGTACCAGGCAGGGGCTGGGATGGGACGAGCAAAGCTCTGAACAGCTCCAGTCCTAAGCATGTGCTCTGTCTTCTTGCATCCATGATATTCTTCTACCCACTTTGCAGGCCCCAGAGTTAGCTGCAGCTGGCATCTGTCTCAGCACTCAGCCTCTGCAGTAATGCCCACACTGTGATGCAGGACATCTACTTGTGACCCAGCAGAGAATGTCCAAGTGCACGTTAACATGAGGCCTGCTTTGGATACAGGTTAGGCCTCAGAGCCGCCTCACTTCTGAAGGGTGCTCACTCACAGACCCAGGAGAGGCAAAAAAATCTCAACAGCCACTACTGTAACGTAACAGCCACTCCAGGAAACCACTGGTAACAGTCTGAAGGGCAAAAGTGGGCAGGAAAAGGCTACTGGAGTTTGTACAAGCCAGGATTCCGCACAGCTGGAAGACCTCTGTTAAGAGACCACTGTATGCATTTGCTGCTAAGAGCCTTACACACAGCCACTAAAACTGAATCAATCTTACTGTGCAGAACAAAGCAGCCTCTTAGAGGACTGACCAAAGCCAGTCACCTGTGCCAGAGAGAGAAGGGAGATAACTAATCCAAGGACAACAGTACTTAGTAATGTAATGAGCCAGATCCAAGACACTGATCCAGGAAGAGAACGGTGATACCTAGGGAAATTTATCTTGGTTTGAAGAATCAGATAGCCAGTGAAAAAAAGCGAAAATTGATAGAAAAGGAAAAAGCAGGTTTACTCAGATACAGTAATACAGCAGTGGCATAAAATAGGAAACCAGATTAAAAAAAATAATTTACTGGCTGTAATAAGACTGGGAAAAAATTAATAATGGGCAGTTAAAGAAGATTCATTAATCACAGACACATAATACTTTCAGCTGCAGTGCAGGCAACTACCTATTAGAATTTATAGATTGTAACATTAGCCCAAAGGCAACCGCTGCAATCTGCAGCATGTGCTTCAGCTGAGATGCCAAAGACCAACCAGGCCATGAAGATGAAAATACCATTTCACCTTGAGAAGGGCTCTCAGGGAGGAGAGTGGAGGCACACGGACAAGGGCAGAAAGGTAGCAAGGGTGATAGGACCTCACATCTCACCCTGAACTAGCTTCCAGCTGCCTGTTAAACCTGAACAGGATATAAATCAAGGCCTGAACTGGCAGATTTAAAATGTATATATGCAAACTGTTGCCACTGTCCTGCATGTATCATCCCAGGCTTCAGTGTGACAATACAGTAATGTGATTTTTAGACGCTCTCCCATCCCAGAGACCAGCATGCTGCTTCAATCTGAAACCACGTGCTTTGAACAGCCTTAACACACCTTCTGGTATTGCTTAGCTACCAATCGCAGCTGGAATAAACTCTGTGTTGCCTGCAAGTGTTTCAGTCAGTACCTAAAATTGTTTCTCAAGTATATGATTAAAAACAAATCAACTGTAAGTCAAGACTGGAGAAAACACTGTATTCATGCTAATGAAAGCAATTTTAGAATTCTCAACACATGGAATTTTCTAATAGTAAGTAAGCATACAAATCTAGTGCAACAGAAGCAGTTAAGCAGCTTCATTTTCTTTTAAATTGAACGAAAATAGTTGCTTTTAGGTAGTTTTATCATCCCTCACTCTACATTTTTCTGCACGGAGAATCTGAAAGTGAAATTGGGTATAAAGGAAAGTGAAGCTAGCTGCGTTGCCTTCCGTTTGTGGAGGCAGGCAAAGAAAACAGCAGCCCCTCATTGTGAACATTAAATTAGATTTTCAAAATTTGTGCAGTTGGTTACATAAGGAAAGACATTTGTTATATGGCTTTTAAATTGACAATGATGTTGCTTAAAAAAAGGTCAAATTTGAAAAAATAGAACATAAATCTGACATCCCATTTCTATAAACTCTTTAAAGTAATGATCCTGCTAATGAATGCTGAATTACAGTGTAAATCTAATAGATTGACTCCTGGCCCCTAGATTATGATGACAGGGCTTCATCGGGTATAATGAATACACCAGAAGAGTAAACAATGATTATCTCATTATGTTAAAATGTTACCTATTTTTCTTCATTAAGGAAGCATTCATTTCATTTGACCTCCCAACAAAACAAACACTTGAGCTCCTTTTAGCTTCGTACAAACAGGTCTGGGATTTTGTCAGTCACCTCCTCTGGACAATTGTGAAATATCCAAGGAGGAACAAGTTGTCTGACTGCTTATTGGTGTAAGAACAAGAGCAATGTATTCAAATGATCAAGTATCTCATTAAGGAAGCATTATTGGTTGTGCAGAATAAACTTCACTTCTCTGTTGTGCTTGCCATAACATATTCTTGGTTTTTCTCACTGATTTAACGCTGGTGTTTTCCAGGAATACTGGAAAAGAAGGTTTTGTTGTTTTTCAGAGAACACAGACAGTAAAAGTTAGTCAGCAAGAGGCGGCTCTAGTGCATAAAAGAGGCATTTTACTCCTAGGAGGATGAGGGTCAGAATTGCCCGGCTGACTGCTCTGCCCTGGGAATGACGGTACTAGGCATGAAGGACTGGGGTCTAATGGATGGTCTGGGGAACTGGGCCTGTCCGTGCACGGACAGAGGGTGGAGAAGCTGGCTACTGCTTTTTGAAGGAAGGGAGATTTGGGAAGATCAAGGACCCCAGGGTATGTCTGGCTGTGCTGGGGGGACTAGGAGGTAGATACTTTGGAACTAGCCATCATACTGACTTGTGTCCACACCATTGTGTGGATATGACTCTTAGTGACAAGACCATGGATCTGATTTGGAGTGACAGGGTTACCTCACCTCACCTGTAGAGCCATCTGTATATCAACCAAAAACGTAGTTCTTAGACCCCAAAATAGTTTTCCCCAGCTATCGGCAACTTAATATCGACAAAGGAAGAGACTGAATGATTCTCCCAGTATGACAGAGAAACACTCTGAATTCAATAATAAAAAGAAAAAAATAGGCTAAAATGGGAGATATCTCTGGGAGCCTTTTCCATACTCAATGGCGTGGGATGCCCTGTTCCTCTGCTATGTTTGGAAGGGGAAACAGTCACAGGAAAAAGACTAGAAAGAGATCTCAAGGGCCAGCAATGGTACTACATCCTTTTGTCCCTCTTAAACATTTTCCCTGTTCCATTTTAAAATGATGTGGTGCAGAAAGGTGGAAAAAAAGAAGGAGAGAGCAGGAGTCCCAAGGGCCAGGAATGAGAGAGGAGCCCCCCCAAGAAATAAGGAAGAGTGCTGATCAGGCTGCTGAATGGGTGCTGGTGTTCTTGGTCTGTGCTGGAAGAAAACAGCTTTCTTGCCTTGGTAACTGAGTGATTAATGAGATTTCTGGCTGCTGGCTTGGGAGAACGCACCTGGCAGAAATGTCAGCTCCACTCCCACCATCCTCACCCACACAGCCATAGAACAAAAACTGTCCCAGAATCTAGAGCTTAATCTATGACAACTTCTAGGGATGTATCAGCATCTCACATCTCTTCTCCCCGGCTGTGGTGACCTGGGGCACTGAACAAAGTATTTGTGACTGGTGCTGCACTGTAAGCAACATCCCTAAACTTCAGGGAAGTGCAGAAAACTGTGGCCACAAACTTTTCCGCTATATTTCAGCCAGGCACAATTTTATCTTGAGAGTTCCTCCAGAAAGCTTGTAATTTTAATCATGATGTTATTATAAAGTGTCTGTAAATACAGCGGTATAGCCACATGTCTGCATGCATAAAGTCAGCAGTTTGCAGAGCAAATGCTACAACAATATATTTGTAAGAGCTAGTGGGTTTAGAAAAAAGGGCTGGAGCAGCCACAAAAATGTCAAGTGGCATCCTCTCACTCTATGTTCTTGTCTTTTTTCCCGTCTCCCAGGAAGTTACAGATCACTACTAAAAGAAAAGGACTTGATATCATTTCTGTGCAGCCAATGCCTTCAGAAGAGCAAATTAGATTTTTGCATTGCCAATTAGAAAGCCAATTCAATTCCAACTAAGGAATATTTATTAGTAATTGTAAAGGAAGGACAAAGAGTCGTATTTGGCTTTTGGGTCCCCTGTGGAACTTGTAGTGATGACTAGCAGACTAAAATCAGATTTTGACTTGCTAGATAAGCAATTTTGATCTAGGAAACACTGAGTAAAATATAGATTCTCTTAGTGCTAGGAGACACTGAAAGATGTAGAGCTCTCCTTCACAGTGAGAAAACAAGTCACCTGTCATCACAAATAGATATAAGAACGTTCATCTGTTTTCTAAAGTTGAAACACTTTTTCTCCCTCTTCTAATATCTCAAATTTCAAACAGAACCACTGTATCTCTAGCAGTTAGATCAGCAGGCTCTAATCTCACCTCTGCAGCTGTTTTTTTTTTTTTTCTCTGTGTGTGTGTGTGTTGAAATGCATGTGATGTGCTACATAAGAGATTTGTAAGAGCCATAAGAGGCAAAACTTTGCCCATGGCAGGATGGCTAGCACCTGGGACCAGGGTGAGGGCTCTGTCACTAGCATCATCTATCACCCAATACAGCAGTTCAGAAATCATTTCACCGGCCAAGTACAAGGCTAAAAGGCCAACTTCGGGAACTGCTACTCTGATATTCAGCCCAAGCGACTTCTAGTACAGTTTTGCAGATTTAAGTGCGCAAGAAAACCTTTTTTTTTAATATAAAAACTTAATGTTTCCATGAGAACAGTGCTTATTCTTCGAAGGTTTTCCTGTCCTTATGTCTGAGTTTTGTTTCCCTATGTTTTGACAAGAAGGAAAACCACTATCAGACTATTTTACTCCACTGTCTCCTGATGGCAACAATCTTGCAATAGTTGCTTTGCATCCCCGGGGGGTGGGGGTGGGGATGACAGGTTTGGACCTGCTCTGTTTTGTCTGGTCCATCTGATGATTGCACAGCTCTCAGTCTGATGCTCACAGAAGTCCCTCCAGGCCATTCCCCACTGCCTGCATGACACTGCAGACTCGCAGTCACAGAGTAGCCTCACCTGCTCTTGGCAGATTTCAAGCTAGTTGTCCCTCCGCTCCCTGAATTTCCTACCTCAGCCATGGCCTGGCATATCTGTTATCACAATTGAGACCGAAAGCATAACTGGAGCCTTTAGCTTCACCCGTAGCTATAACAAACAATTGCATTGCATCTCTCCTCCATCCCAGAAGACCTTCCTTACCCAACCCAACTAAGCATTCTCTTTGCTTTCTTACCCCTCACAGCCTAGCTTTGATAAATGTGCAGTTGCTGATCGCATCACAAGATCTTTTCAGGTATGTTCAGCTGCATACTCAAGCAGGGGACCAGCTGAATGCCAGTAATTTCTGTTCAGACCAACGTCAATGCAAAAACTTTAAAAAAAGTTTCAGAGGCGACGAGAGATGTCACCTATAAGCTGTACTGTTGTGAGGAATTCTGAAAGCTGGTGACAGGCTCCGTTTCCACCTCTTCCTGACTGAGCTCTCCACTCAGCAATATTCCTGTTGCTATGTGTTCTTCTCACGCTGCAAAGCATAATGACAAAATCCTCTGACCTGACAAGTTAAACTGAGTTTATGGCTGGCCAGTATCTCTGGAGAAGCGCAGAAAGCTGTCAATGTTCTATCTTTACTGCGATCCCTTAGGCATCATACGGTATTTCCATTTGCCTGCTCTTATATGTCCCTGCCACTAGCTTTCATGGTACAAAGCAACCCCAGTTGCTGAGTCCACATGCAAAGGATTTTTTTCAGCCGATGAAGATACTGCTACCCAGCAGCTCTGAGTTCACTGAGACACATGGCACTTAGCATCAAGATCAAAAACCTTTTTTCTGTATTCCACTAAGTCTAAAAGTTCTGATGGCTGCTGTTAGCTAAAGCTAGTTTGCTGTCCCAGCAAACACTGCTCAGCACATCACACATTACAGAAACTTCCTTCTAGGACCATCTGTGGCCTGATTCCCATTTGAAGCTATTTTAAATACAGCTATGGCTGGATTTATCCTGCCAATCACCTGTTTGTGATTAACTGTTTTCCACTCCTGCTCAATGGTATTTTAAAGAAGGTTAGGGTAGGTGTGATCCTGAGCAAGAACTGAAGGAAATGGTGGTGCTGAGTGCTAGGTTTTACTGTCTGATCAAAGGCAGATCAGTGGAAAGCAGCTGCAGTTCCACTCAGCGGAAGGAAGAGGTGCCTGTTTACACCACTTTGATTTTGGCCCAATGAAGTTTTATTTGCAGCATAGGCAAGATACAAGGATCATGGTCACTTCACACACATCCATGATAAAGTTTTCTTGGACTTGATGGAAGTACAATTAGAGCCCAAAGCACACACTTTGCTTGCAGTGTGAGCAGGAGTCAGGGACCCTGCTGGGTAGGTAATAAATTGACTAAGGAGCATATTGCACTTTTCTCTGCATGAAGACATTGGGTGTATTGAAATGCCTTGACTTTCTCACATTAAAAAAAAGCTCAAAAATCTTTTGCATTTATGTCTTTCTTCTGACACTAGGTAACAGCAGCCAGCACAGCCGAGGTCCTACCCTACAGCCTCTCTGCTGAAACAGGAACCTCTACTGTCCCAGGCTCAACAGCTCATGTTCAATAATTTGCTATGGAAGAAATTCTGTCATCGATATTGTTTATTTTTTATTGGGACTTGCTTTAATTCTAAATTATTTATCCTACACAGTTGGAATCAAAAAACTGTGAAGGAAACTAGTATATTTGGGGTTTTACTGCAGCACTAGGAGTAAATGCCTGCCATCAGACCCCCTCCACAACCACATCTAATGCAAGTTTTATAGCTCTTGCAAGCACGTTGACTATCTGATGTAGTAACTCCAATAATCTTCCCTCTCAAGCCTTGGGGACAGTAGAGAAAGGCTAATAAATCCTGTTTTTTTATTACAGACTTTACTTCATCCACAATCTGTTGAAAGAAAGGCAACATTTAAAGCCAAATGAAATTTTACAGCTCTGGGGAAGAGTTCAGTATAAAGACAAAATTAGAGGCTACAGAAATGAGAAGAGAATAACAGATACAACATTTTCTTAATATCTGCAATGGTCTGACTCTGGAGTGGTATTACTAGCTGACAACTATTATCTTTTAAAGGCTAGTTACTCAGTGTGTTTATTTGGTTAAGGCGAAGGTCTGTTGGCAATTAGGGCTTGAGATCCACAAAGGACCTCCAATGAATAGCTCTCCAGGCAAAGTGTTTTACTCAGGTGAGGTGGCAGAGCGAGGTGGGTGTTGTATGGTGCCTCCTTCATAAATGGCTGCTGGATGGTTGCATGCTAATATGGGTATCTGCTTTGGTCTATCAACTACTATGTTTTTTTCCAGAGAGCTATCACATCATTTCAAACTGAATAATCTCAAAAAGAAAGCATGTAAAGTCTCCACTGTGCAAAGCTTGCACACATCCTTCATAACAGGCCACAACAGCTCTCTTTGGAAACAGCAGGTGTTCTTGCAGAAAGCAGACAGGCAGAAGTGTAACATGTGACTAAACCTGCCTCCTACACTCATAAACATTGACGTGCACAGATTTGAGACCTATGTCATGACATATATGTCATGATAGATACCATAAAATCTAGTCTATTATTAGATCCAAATGCTGCTTGCATTTGGGCCTATTTCTGATTATTTTTAATGATTCCCCAGCTATGTCTATGCCAGAAATAACACTAGAAAGACAAGCACTGATAGTAGAAGAACTATGGCTCTTCCTCCAAACATTTACCTGATTTATTAATCCATATCTCTATTTATAAAATTTATGCCCCTTTCTTGTTCCTTGATGGGAAGGTCAGGATTTCCTAAGAGTTACATGGGAAGAGATCTGTTTCTGTTGAAATCTGTCACTGTGAATGCTGTCACAGCCTGCTCTTTGGCTAGGGGAAGATTAGCTCAGCATTTATGAGGTATTGGGGACTACAGGTGCTAAAATCAGGCCACCACGTGCTGCTCAGCAAGTATCAGCAACAAGCTTTGCTCTCAGTTTGCACCTCTCGCTTGCCTCTTCCCTAGCTCACTGAAATCTTTCTAAGCAAAGTAATTCTGTGTATTTACCTATCTCAGCACATCCACTGTGCCTATAGCCTCAGTCAGAGATATTATTTTTTCACTCTACTGATGAAAATGAAGGGTGGCATCCTTTGGGGATGCAGAGAGAGTGCAGCTCCTCATGGATGGGGTGGGAGGCCTTTCTGTGAGAAAGGCACATCTCTGCCTGGTGGGGAATGCCTCCTCCTTGGGTTAGAGCTCAGAGCTTGCGTCAGGAACCCAAGAACCCTGTGCCCTCCACACTCAGATGTTTGCATGCTGACTGGGGAAATCTAACCTCTCGTGGGCAACACACTTCACCTATTTGTAATTCCAGGTTCAAAATCAATTTCAAAACTGGGTATGACCAGCACAGATTGCTTGGAGATGCACAGGAGAAACCAGGGTATAAATGGAAACCAGCACCACAAGCATTTCATACATTTAGATTACTTTTTACCAATGTCTCTTGATCTGTCAACCTGGAGTTTGAAAGTTCTGTGCTCCCTGTCAGGCTAGTACTAAAAAGTCTAGAACGTGCAGTCGTCTTTGGTTATTACATTACTGCTACTGACTTCATTGATTATTTCTGATAAAGCCATAGAAATAAACTATATCTGATTTCCTGGTCTGCTGTAAGGATCCTGTAAATGATTATGAAACTCATGATCCCAGGTATGACCACTGATCGTACATCACTGTTATTTCTTTTCCAGCAAGAAATTCATTAAGCTTTCAGTTCATTCAAAACTTTGTGCTAATGTTTGTAAGAGCAAAGCAGTGGAATCCACATTGCAATGCATTGTCTCACAGTCTCCATACAAACAGGAACAGAAACTCTGAAACAGCTCTATTGTATTTCATTTTTATAGCCCAGTGGAGATTCATGTCTGGTTTCCAAAAACAATTAACCTTTATAAGGGACTGCAACAACCCAAATACTCTTCCTGAACCCAACCAACTGCATGTAACTATATACACCTGTGGGTGATGGAGATGCACATTGCTCAGCAAATAGTTTTTACTGTTGAGCTTGAATATATAGCAGAAATACATGCATCTAGAGGACTAAATGGCTCAAGGGTCTGATAATGATATGTAGTGCCTTTCACTAGGCTGAAATCCAACACAGATCAGGAGCAAGCAATGCCATTACTATCTAATGTCTGTTTGGCAGCCTACAGGAAATACATACATGTCATGAAAAACGACCACTCTGAACACATCTCTTCACTCAGACAACAGAGACACAAAGGACTGAATGGAGATGGCCCCTCAGCCTCAGGAGAGGCCAAAGGCAGCTGACCTGACTCCTTGCACTGACTGTCCATGTTGATCATGGCTGTTAGCCTTAAGCACTTCCACTAGCACCAGGTCCACTAAGCAAACGGAAAGGCCCCTGGCAAGCTTGTTTCCGTTGTCTGTGCATGCAGCAAGTGACAGAAAAATCTGTCACACTTCTGGTTTCCAGATCTCAGTGCAATTCCGTCAGTCTCCTAGACCTAAACAAGCAATTGCTCCGTTTTGCTGCTGTTTATAATGTGCACTGAAGTTAAAAAAGGAGAAAAACAGTAGGAAGAGAGGTTTTCTGTTATAGGAACCAAGCACTGAAAGCACTTATATAAGCTTCATGAAATACACTGCAGCCAGTATTACTGTTATAGCATCACTTAAAAAAAAACATAATGAAAACAACATTAGTTTGAAGTCAGATTCTTTTATTGTGAGGCAGCATTAATGGATGAAACAATTAATTGTTCTGTCTGTCCAATGATAATCACATCAAAGCTCTTCTATTTTTCATCATCCATAAATATTGTAATAAAAGGTGTGGATTTCTTCCAAGTCTCAGCCACTCTTCATTCCTAGCAATGTTTTACAGCACATTTCAAAAATTCATACAGTATGTATGATGAGACAGGGAAATTAATCAGTGACACATCTCTGGTTTATGAGTCACTGTGGTTCCTCTGATCATATGGGAAATGTGGAAGAGAGGTCGGGTAGCTCAGATCTGACAAAAGCAATGGTTAATATTCATAACCATCTGGGCAAAATGCATGTTATCTGATTGTTCTGCAGGAAATAATCTTCACACTCTCATTCTTTGATCTGCACTTGGTGTCTTTTTTTCACCCCTCTCCTTCCCCCAGCTAAATTACAAGGACTATTTGAAAGAAACAGACACACACTCAGCTCCATCTTAGAGCACAAATGCTGAGATCCTACTTCTCCTACTCTCAGGAAAAGACTATGGACCATCACTCAGACCAGTACTGTTTTGGATATGTTTTTCAGTGTGGAAATATTAGGTATGATTCCAGCCACTATGTANAAGAAGAAAAGAAAAGAAAAGAAGAAAAAAAAAAGCCACCCATTAATGGCTGATTCTGAGTTTTAAGAGCAAAATCTCATCCTCTGTTGGGATTGAAAGCAAAACTGCTTAACAGCTTCAGAGCTTCCCCACATCCATGCGCTTTCCAACATCAAGCCTTGCAATTCTACTGCTTCTAGTGACTGAGGCATTATGATGTCTATTTCATCCATGCAGAAGCAAAAGCACAGAGGTCCAGCCAGTGATCAGGCAGAAAGACTAAGCAATAAGCTTTAGGGGCTTAATCAGATATTATACATGTGAGTAATCTTATTGATAGGTTAGAGGAACTGATCAGAGAAATTGATTTGGTTGGTGATCCATTACCTAAAGGATGCAGAATAGGGCTTCACATGTCCTGCAACCCATCTCTGCATTTTCACAAGGTGACTTGTGATCCTTTTACCTCTCCTGAGCAATAGTCCCCTCTGAGATGAGCTACCCCCATCCATGATCATCAATGTCCAAGGCAGGGAGACATGTAACGGCGAATGTTGTTCTGCTCCACAGAGATTACTGCTGCAGTGCCAGCAAGGTGAAAGCACCCCTGGGCAATACAAGAAAGGTTTTGCAATGTGGCTGCACACTACAGAACCACAGTATCACAGAATGGGTAAGGTTGGAAGGGATCTCTGAAGATCATCTAGGCCAACCTCCCTGCTCAGCAGGGTCACCTAGAGCATGTTAGACAGCGTTGCATCCAGGCAGGTTTTGAGTATCTCCAGAGAAGGACACTCCACAACCTCTCTGGGTAACCTGTTTCAGAGACAGAGCACTGGAACCTTCCTCCTCACATTCAGGCAGATCTTCCTGTGGTTCAGTTTGTGCCCACTGCCTCTGGTCCTTTTGCATGGATCAACTGAAAAGAGTTTGTCCCCATCCCCCTGACACCCTCCCTTCAGATACTTATACACACTGATACGATCTCCTCTCAGTCTTCTCTTCTCCAGGCTAAAAAGGCCAAGCTCTCGCAGCTGTTCCTCACTGGGCAGATGTTCCAATCCTCTGATCATCTTTGTAGTCCTTTGCTAGACTCTCTCCAGTAGCTCCGTATCTCTCTTGTACTGGGGAGCCCAGAACTGGACGCAGTACTCAAGATGCCACCTCACCACGGTTGAGTAGAGGGGCAGGATCACCTCCCTTGACCTGCAGGCAACACTCTGCCTAATGCACCCAAGGATAGGCCACAAGGGCACATTGCTGGCTCATAGTCAACTTGTTGTCTACTGGAGTTCCAAGATCTTTCTCTACAAAGCTGCTTTCCAGCAGGTCAGCCCCCAGCCTGTACTGCTGCACGGAGTTATTCCTCCCAAAGTGCTGGACCCTGCACTTGCCCCTGTTGAACCTCATTAGGTTTCTCTCTGCCCAGCTCTCCAGCCTGTCCAGGTCGCTCTGAATGGCAGCACAGCCCTCTGGTGTATCAGCCACTCCTCCCAGGTTGGTATCATTGCTGAGGAGGCACTCTGTCCCTTCATCTAGGTTGTTGATGAATAAGTTGAACAGGATAGGACCAGTACCAAGCCCTCGGGAACTCCATTAGCGACAGGCCTCCAACTAGATTCTGTGCTACAGATGACATCTCCTCTGGGAGACCTTCCATGGATACACTGAGGTCTTACTGCCTCTGGCAGTGGAAGCCTTGAACAAAGATACTCATTGTCAGTTGAAGGACCACCATCTTCCTGAAGTCAGTGGATGAAGCTGTGGCACTGACTAAACCTCTTGGCTTCTCTGAGCAGAGCCTCACACAAACCTGGGCTAAATTTTTCAGGAAGCACACAGGTCCCAAAACACAAAACATGTATTTCTCTGCTATATATCAGACTTGTGCTCTCCCTTCATGAACGCTGCTTCACTGGTTGGCTAGTTCTGGTGCACTGCAAACAAACACCATAAATCTATTATTTTGTACTGGCAACACACCAAATTGTAGATACAGTGCACTTCGTATAGGGAACACCGTGAAGCATTTGGCCCTAAAATGTCCAGTTATCTATCTGCTTGGATAACTAATGAACAGGGTCATCTGAGCCAAAAACTGGCTTTATCTATAAAGAAGGATGATGGATCATATTCATTGTTCTGCAGTTAGGGAATGGCTCACCAGAATTCTCTTGTCCACATGAAAATGGCTAATAGTTAACAATTAACCTACTGCAATAGTTAATGATTAAACACCACCACTATGAATAGTATCTATCTGTGATGGTGGGGACAGCAGAAAGCAACATGGCATGGGTTTACCCGCAGGCCAAGCCCATTTAGAAAGTGGATGCTAATATAGCATGTGGAGGAAATCAGGTGCAATTCAGAGCCCTCTTGATGGGTAAAAATCCCAAGGTCATCCACCTTTTAAGGTTCAGTCCCTACAGGCTCCATACAGCCACTTACATTTCAAGACTAGCCCAACCTCTCTCCCATGTCCTCATGAGCCGCTTTATCAACTAAATCTGTCTGTCATGGTGGCCAAAAACAGCTCAAGGTAGTTGTGTATATTACTGACAAATGCTTCCCATCCCCCTTTCCAAATCCTGTTGATCCAGAGTTTTGGTGCTGTGTGTCCTGTTGGCCTGAGGGGAATGTGCAAAGTGATGCTTCGCTGTCTCCTGTCAAGAGAGACAAACAGTGAAATGACTTCCATTGTAGTACAGCCAGCTTTGGCAGTATGCTAAACCGTGGCAGCTCAGGATCAGATGTAGTCAGAGTCAGACATTTAGGGCTGGGAGGCAAAGAGCTCTTATAGCCAGGTGATGAAGACTTTGGAGCACAGTGGAGGAACACCAGGTTGAAATCTTCAGCTAATTGGAAGAGACTGCAGAATAAATTCCATTCCCCCTGTCCTGTATCATGGATTTGAAACTGAATCTTCTTTCCTTGCAGACATCCTTCTAATGGTTCAGCACTGTAGCAGCCTTTGAGCCTAGAACTGCTTGAAAAAATATCTGAAGGATCTTACGTTCAAGTGCAGGATGAACAGGCTGCCTACAAAATAAACACAGGTACAGAGCCCAAATCATCCCATCCTCATTGTATTTGCCAGCAGGCATGAAAAAAAATATACTCATGACAAGCCCAATGGGGGAAAAGCAGCAGAGAAAAATTAGCCATTCTTGCAAACAGTAGAAAACAACTTTCACAGAATATAAACTACACAGGGCCAAATTATCCTGTCCAATCTGCTACTACAAATCCATTGGTTTGAGAAGATTTACATTGACAGAACAGGAGAGAATTTTAGTGACAGAGCTCCCAGGCAAGTCATTCTGGCTGCTCATTACAAGTTGTATGCGCTGTATCAGTTTGTTTTGCATGCTTTCTAGTATGTGTGTTTTCTATGAACTGGCATATTTAAGAGACATGCTGGAGTTTTCACCTTCCTAAACCAAAGATTATTTTGGAGATATTTGTATTGTTGTTCTTTCTTCTTTTTTTTTAGCCAAAGAGTTTTCCTAAGAAATAAAAATACATTTCCAAGAGGATGTCTGTCAAAGCTGGAAAGAGATGAATCTTCTTTGCATATCCTGATAATGTCAATGCTACAATGAGACGTTAGTTCTTAAGGAACTGCCATTTGTGGCTGCCTGTTTTCACCTGATGCTTAAATGGGGAAAGGATTCCTTACAGCCACAATGTCTTCAAGGTCCCACATGTAACTACAGCATATTGCTTTTCTCTTTGTAGTACCTTCCTAGGGCATACACTTCTGATTAGGCAATACTTCTCTCGGGGAGCACTAAACAGCATTTTCTTGGGGGCTATATCTAACACTTCACCCTTTCTAACCCTCATACTTCACAAAATTACCTGCTATCAAAGACAGAGATGGAAAAAAGTCTGTTAGATCACAGCTCCTGACCAAGAAACATAGCGCTCCAACTAAAAGATACTAGCAATTAAGGGTCTAAAAGACCCTGAGTCTTTTAGAAATGAGGGTGACCTCATAACAGTGTCCTGTTTTTTTTCCAATCTCAAGGACTGGTTTAAATAAAGATGGAGCAGTCACCTGACTTATCTGTAAGAGCTAAGTGTTTGTTATTGATGTGCACATATGTTTAGGGGACATTCTCCAACCCTGTATTACATATGACTCTGAGTACTTCAGACTAGCAACCCTGGAACCTTAATTTGTCAGCAGGTCAGGCAGAACATCCTAGTTTGATGAGTGGAGGTGAGCATGTAAATATGTAAATGCCTCATATGACACAACGTAATTTCATATAAGCCAGTTCTTCAGCAATTTCTGCTAGACAGAAATAAACTAGGTCTTGTATAAGGGTCAGCTTGGGGTTTACCATCTTCAAATTACTTTGTTGCACAGAAGCAACCTCTCTGTGCAGACAGCTCCTGCACCAGGGACACCAGTGCTGCTTTGCTCAATGGTGCTGAGTAAAGCTCTCATCTTCCTGCTTATTGGTGACTACACCAGTAAAATGAAATGGTGGTATCAGCCTTCATGATGGCTGCAGAGGTTGTCAGATGTTAGAGAGCCACATACATGACACTGCTTCTTATTCCTGTCTTTTAGGATGTTCAAGAAGCTGAAAGTTACATCAGGGCAATGGTGGGAGCCAGCTAAATCTTTCACATAGCAATCCCATCCAAGCTTCTTTGGTTATACTGTGTCAATAGTTACTGCCATAATAGTTTGGCCACTGATACAGAGGATATGTCAAAGAGATTCAGCTTCTAACCCCATCCAGCTCCTCCTCGCCACTGGTCTGTCCCATCTCTTACTTACAGTATCTTCTGGTACTACACACTACTTAGAAATATGAAATACTCCATCTCTCAGATAGCATCTTTCATGTTTTTTTTTTTCCCTCAGATGAACAGTTCAAAAACACTGTCACGAACTTACAAGATGTTTTGGGAATACCTAATCATCAATTTTTACCAAAACAAAATTCCAACTATACTATTGCCTTGGGTTTACTCTGCAAACTTGGCTTCAGATCCCAGCTTGGCCCTAGGCCCGCTTTGCAAGTTACAGCAGAACAAACCACTTCACTCTTGTCACCCTGATTCTATCTCAGTAAAGTGGAGACAACATTTATGCCCTTTGTAAAGTGCTTTGAGATTGATGGGTGAGAAGTGCTGTATGAGACCTGAGTATTACTGCTAGAACCATGTGATTTCCTGGCTCTTGCCATTATCATAAAGAGCTAAAGATGTCAGCCCTGACTGCAATACATCTGGAGCATTTTAAAAAAGCTAGGTGTCAGCATGTTTATCTGTTGATGATCACTGCATCTCACCATTGATCAAGCAGTAGGAAATGAAACAGCAACAGCATATACATATATATATATATATATGTTGATGACTGAGACCACATGAAATAGCCTGTGAGGAGCTGAATTTTAATAACTCCTGGTCCTGCTCCTTTTGCACTCCAGAAGGCTGGACCTTTCCTTAGATCTTACTCTGGGAAAGGGTCTGAATGGCCAATTATTGTCAAATGCATCTTGGCATTGGATGGCTTGGCAGTTTATGAAGATAGTTGAGGAAAGTACATTGTCAAAAGGAATGTGTTACTGTGAATAGGCAAATTAGGCAAGGGTAAAGTGCTTCCGTCTCCTTACCCTGCCTCCCCTGCCTGCCAAATGAGGAAAAAGAGATTTTTCTGGGGCAGGAAGGTGCCTCCAGAGAGGATATAGCATGGTATGAAGCTAGATAAGGCTATTCCTACTAATATTTTTTGTCCTAGTTTTTCTCTTTGTCAACAATTCCTGCAAGTGCCAAAGAGGACGGATCATCCCTCAGTGAGCACAGCTGCTGCGTTATCCCCCTTAGAAGCCACTGCTCAGAAATGCTAAAAAAGTTCGCAATACTTGTGCTGAAATGAGAGTATCCTGCAAAGCTGAACAGCCCACAGCAGGGGCCAAAGTAAACAAACCAAGAAACAAGAGTTATAAAAAGTCCCTTAATAGTGTTTAACAAGAGTTAGATTTATCCTTAAACATGCACAGATCCAAAGAGTCCAGGCTTTCTCTCTGATTCAACTCTGTTTCATATGTCAACTCTGTGGGGAGTGTGAGGACATCAGGTGGAAYGCTTAGGGAAAGATGGCCCAAGGAGCAAAAATTCAGCCTCAATGCCCTGTCACAGGGCATTCATATGCTGCACAGTCAAGCAGTGGAAGAAATACTTGCTTCACGTAAACCTGCCCCTGATAATATTGTCTGATGCCCTTTAATTCCTACAAATCTTTCAGCATCACTCAAGGTAGAGCTCCCAGGTCTGAAATTGAGTCCCTTTGGGTAAGTGGAAAAAATTAAAATTGCTATCAATAGACAATTGTTTTGTAAATGCTGTTTGGGACATCTAGGCATCTAAGCTAGGCATCTTGAAGAGAATGTCCCCATATATTAGGCATCGCATAGGACATACACTGGGGATCTTAACGTAAAGATATTTCACAAATAAATGTTCATCTTGGGTGACTCTGGAGTTAGCCACTCATGTCTGTAAAGTGCTGTAGGATCTTCAGTTGTATGTTCATCTTGGTAGTTGTTATTAATCTGTGATCATAAAATATGCAGCACAGCATACATACAAAACACCTATGCTTTGAAACACTGTGAGAATGAGGACTGGACTGGAATTCCAGATCATCATTGGCATATTGAATTCCTGGGCATAACTGTTTTTTTTGAAAATGGAAGTCCAAGTAAGGGCAGGACCTTCATATAGCAGGTGAGAAGTCACAAGAACCAAGTTGCTTGGATGTGGACATTTCCACATTTGTTACTCAGTTAGCTCAGTGCAATTAAAGAAACCTTCAGTGCGAATAATTTTCCATATTCATTACGATACCTAAGATCACCACCCTAAGGTTAGAAGACTATTGATTTGAGATCCACTTCTCTGAAAGGCGTTATCTCCTGCCACAGCGAAGGCTACAGATAATAGGCAAGAGTACCCTTGAGGCATCACAGATCACCTTGGCAAGAAACAAGTCCTCCCCCAACAAGTTATCATTCTGCATATGTATTCAGCACAACCACACTATTTATGCTGGTCCTTGAGAAGCAGTGAACTTAATTTGGCTTCAGGATGTCATGGAGGGCACAGGGCAGATCAGTGAACAGATCTGCAGGAGGAAGGGGGCTTTGTGGGTGTCGTTTGATTGCTAGGTTGGATAAAATTTCACTACTCGCTTCCCAACTTCCACTCCTCTCTTGTCATTTACTCTCTCTGTTCTCTGACTCCTCTCTGCTGATCCCTCTTCCTAGCATCATTACATGTCAGTGTAGGTTTTCAATTCTGTTCGCCCTGCCTCCTGGGGGAACCAAGGAAATGTTTTCAGCATCTTCTCTTGAAGTCATTTTGAAGTCATCTCTTCATAAGTTTTATTGCTGAAATCTCAAGGTTAAAAATTAGGGTTGGGATACACTGTGCTGAGAAGTGGACAACCCATACAGGAGTTGAAGCAGGCTCTTGAGGTTGCTTCAGTGTAGAACTTTTGTGTATATGCTTCATTTAAAACACAGTCCAGAGAATCAGAACATCAGCTGATGTAAGTCAGTACAATTCCCCCAACAGGTTATCAGCTAAAAAAATAGTCTCATCTATCCACTCCTCCTCCCTTGCAAGTGTAGTGATGCTGTCTTGGTGCTATGATTTCCCCCAGTGGGAAATTGTCCTCCCAGCCATCCTTCAAGGAGAACAGAAAATCCTCTCCATTTTCTATGGCAGCAATCCTGAAAATCACTAGGGGTTCTGGCCACCACCTCCACAAAACCATAAATCAATATTCAGTCTTTACACTCCAAGCCATCACATTTGTTGTTTATTCATAATGATAACCTTCCTTCAGGCAGCAATGAGCCAGGAATGTGCTCTTGTGGCCAAGAAGGTCAATGGTCTCCTGGGGTGCATTAGGAAGAGTGTTATCAGCAGGTCGAGGGAGGTGATCCTGCCCCTCTACTCAGCCCTGGTGAGGCCTCATCTCGAGTCCTGTGTCCAGTTCTGGGCTCCCCACTACAAGGGAGACATGGAGCTACTGGAGAGAGTCCAGCATGGGGCTACAAAGATGATCAGAGGGCTGGAGCATCTCTCTTATGAGGAAAGACTACAAGAGCTGGGTTTGTTTAGCCTGGAGAAGAGAAGACTGAGAGGGGATCTTATCAATGTGTATTAACATCTGAAGGGAGGTTTTAAAGAGGGGTCAGACTCTTCCCAGTGATGCCAAACAACAGGACAAGAGGCAGCGGGCACAGACTGAACCACAGGAAGTTCCACCTGACTATGAGGAAGAACTTACTTCCCATGAGAGTGACAAAGCACTGGAGTAGGTTGCCCAGAGAGGTTGTGGAGTCTCCTTCTCTGGAGCTATTCAAAAACCACCGAGAGGTGATCCTGTCTAATACGCTCTAGATGTCCCTGTTTGATTAGCGGTGTTGGACTAGACGATCTCCAGAGATCCCTTCCAACCTCAACTATTCTGTGCTTCTGTGATTTCAGCCTGCTTAGGGTACACCAGGGACAAAGAGGTAAAAGACATTATTTACCCTTGTCCCTTGGTATATACTAAGAAACTCTTATGATCGTAATTCTCTAACATGCGCAGTGTAGCATTTCTTAATCCAGGCTAGTGGTTCTGGCAGGTAGCAGTGAACTTCTTCCCTGCCTGAAATAATAGAAGTATTCCAATGTTAGTATATGTGCAGTTGAAGCAAACCTTACAATATACATATATTTATCAGCCAGCTTAGTAAATTGTTCCTTTCAGACCAGGAGATATTGGTCCAAAGATAGTGGCTCTCACTGTGCATGACATCTGTGAGCCAGCATCCTCCACTGATGGAGAGGCAGCACACACACTATTTACCCAAATTTTTAGAAACCTTTTTAGAATATAGTATTTCTTACTCCTTCTCTGCATAAAGGCTGAGTGGTGCTGTCAGAACACAAGCCAGTTGGGCTGTATTGGCACATACGTCTTCTGCTATGGCTGTAGACACCTGAATGTTGGGCTTGTCAGCGAACCTACTGCATGGAGCAAGACTTCTGCATGGTGCTAGACAAATGGCTGCATCTTAGAGCTGATGCATGCACAGTTGGCTAAGCACATGGAGGATACAATGAGCTTTAGACTGTATGATGCATTTTTAAGGTGGGTACTGGTCCTGTAAATATGAATAGTGAGCATAAGAGCAAGAGAAAGGGATAAGAGAGACAGAAGAAAAGGTGGTGAAAGGAAAATGGATGGATGGAACCTCTCTCATCTCTGCTCTGAATCTTCCCTTAAAAGTCTGAAGTTGAGTCATATCCCACCTTGAGTCAAAGACTCACCAAAATCATCACAGAAACATAGGAGAAATTAATTTAATATGAATTGTAGAACACATGTCCTTGGGGACATCTCTTTTGCATGGGGAAAAAGATCCTTTCCATCCACTCACCATAAATATGACTAGGTTTCTTGCCATCACTACCAGTACACAACTGCTGAACAGAAAACAAAAGCAACACAATCAGGAGGGAGCACCCAACTTAATTTCCCTTCCATATACACTCACGGTGCTCCAGCTCATTAAAATTTCATAGGAGGCTTTAAATGTTCTGGTTGAAGACAGCATCCTGTCAGTGAGGTTGCTACGGGGTGACAAGTGAGGGCTGGTAAAGCACCAGAAGATCCAAGAAATGAGCATCTATGCAGGAAATGACCTTTCTGGGTAAGGCTCAGAAGGCTATTAAACAATTCAGCCACAGAATTTAATACTTTGCACCAGTATCGGTATGAGCAGGATTCAAAGCAAGCAACCCAGAAACCGCATCTAATACAGAAGCTGCCAGCATTCCCCAGACCCTTTCCACCATGTCTTGTCTTCTGCCTAGGAGTTGCTGAAATAGCCCCAGCAGGCCACCGGATGTGGCAAAGAGGCTCCCTTTTCCTTCCCAATGCATTCCCTGAAACAGTACAAGTCAATATTTAAAGATAATAAAGCCATTTACCAAAGGCTAATGTTCATATGAATTCTCCCCCCCTGTAAACAGTTCATTCAAACTATTTGTATCTTTTTCACCCTTTCATCACTCAGCTATGGTACTTAAAACACAGAGAAACATAACATAAAGCATGTCATAAATCCAGCCAGACAGAGAGTTGAGACTGTGAAAAAATGGCTTTGGTAATGCATGAAATATCAACTGTAAATAAGCCACTGTAGCTTAATGTCAGTACTGGCTTTTACATGGTTGAGGACATGGAGAAATGCCAATGTCTCATGGTGATGCTGGTTGGGCTGTTCTACACAGCAGTGTATTTTGGAAGAGGAATGGGCAGCTTCTGGAAAAAGGATATTACAGAGTCCTGAGTGACTTGGGAAAGTACAGAACTTCATTTCCAAATTAGCTGCCTATTGGTTTTTAACTCTTGTGATTTACTTATAGGTGAATCAGCGAAGAGCTAATTTGAAAAAACGATCAGCAGGTCTATCAGCTTGAATGTCTGTTCTGTCAGATTTCATTATCTCCCTACATAGACTCTTACCCTCTTCACAGAAGCAGTCCTTCCACAACAGTAGGAAACAATGTGCCATCTCCTGACAGCCTTACTAGCTAGGGAGCTACTTTTCATGTGCCACGTCATTTCTAAGATAATAATTTGTTTGCAATGGGGTAACAATCACTGACTGGAACAGGGCCAAATTAAACACACTGAGAGGTTGGACTTGTACTAACAGTTCACACACAAAATCTACTGTACTCAAAGACATGTGCACTCGAAAAAAAAAAAAGAATTAATTCTAAATTCTAATTCTAATTCTTTATCTTATAATGCACCTAGCAACATCTGACTATGTGGATACCCCAACCAGACTGAAGTTCAGAATTTTCTAAGCCTCACACTTAATTCAATACCCAAACAGCAGAGAAAATTGACTTTGTTTTACAGCAAAAGTTAGCACTTGTCATAACAAAGAGGATGGTATTTCCTCGGAATTATGCCACAGCACTAGAGAGCTTATGTCTTCCTTGTCTTTGTAATGTATGACAGGTCAGTGTCAAGAGCTATTGCTCCTGAAACCTATATTCTCCCAACGTTGCCACTTTCAAACACCTGAAGAACAATAATCAAATTTGAAAAATAAGTGGAGGGGTTAAAATCTCACTTTTGTTTTACCGAGCTATTACCTAGGAAAGATAAACATGACAGCACTGCCTCCAGGGCTACTGGAAACAGAGTTCTCCTTACAGCGCTCTTCCACTGGAGTCATAGTCTAGAGCAACGTGAAGCTTTGCTAAACTAGTTTTAATCACTTTGGGAATCTAGGAACCAGAGTTCTGTTGCAAAACTTCTGGACAATATTTCCAAAATCGCTACCACCTCCTCATCATGTCCAGTATTAGCATGCTAATCATTCACCTATCTGACAGTAGAGAAGGTCCACAGACAAATAAGATCTTCCATATCCAAATTGCCTTCAAGTGTGGTTAGAGGTCACCTTGAAAGACTGGGTGTTAGGGTGCAAGAGATGCAGACACAGATCCATCAACCTGCATAGCAGTCATGTGCAGTTCCTGCCCCTTCAGTCCTCTCTGATGTGCTCTGCAGCTCTCCTCATTCTAGTGAAGCTGTTAGATGGATTCACTTTTGGGAAATACGCACGAAAAAACATTTCCCATGTGAACAGTCTGTGTTCATTCTTGGAGTCCCTCAATGCACGAAATCTGTGGCCTGAGGAAGGTCCTTGCAGCATCTGTGATGTGTGAGATGTCTACTTCTGCAAATGCAGGCTCATACACAGAGTCTGCACTCATGTCCAGCTCCTTAGGCAGTATTTAATTCTGCTTTAGTGCCTATTTAGCTTATTTCTATTGACTTGATCAAGTGCAGGGATCAGGACCTAACACAGACAAGTCTGGAGGCAGAATCTCTCTTTCCTCAATGAGTCTGTAAGTGCCATTCATGTCAATTCACTAGGCACCATAAGGTATGACTGGCCAATGCTTTGAGCCAATGCTAGTTTTACATCCAGAAACCTCCTGCTTGACTCTGACAACACTGCCTAACTCTAGGTCTTAGCAGGGTTATAAGAGAACAGGCTAATTAGGATTATGGAATGTAATTGTTATTTCTAAGCATAAGAATTGCAGTGATTAAACACTATCCATTCCAGAAAGTTTTCCTTAATAAACATCAATTACTAGAATATACTGTCCTTGAATAATTTACAAAGAAAAAAGAATTCATCTGTCCTGCTTTGCAAAATGATAGCAGGATTTATGTTACTACTTAGGTGCCCTAACAGCCTTCCTAGAAACACTAAACAACCTTTACAGCCTGAGTTATCGCAGAGTTTATTTCTGATACACAGTGTATCAGACACTCCTCCACTGTGACTTTGTTAAGTGTTTTCTTATGGAAGAAGCTGTCAATTAAGGAGGAAGTTTGTTTTTTTCAAACCAAAAGCTTCTTGCCATCACTACCAGTACACAACTGCCAAACAGAAAACAAAAGCAACACAATCAGGAGGTAATTTATTCGCCGCTTATTCAAACAGATTGCAAAAAATTACCTGCATATATAAAAGAAACTTTATGGAAGGAATTTAACTTAATCGGGGATAATGGGAGAAAAAATGAGAACCAGGAACATTAATGCTGGAAGGATCATCCGAGTCCCTTGGGGTGAAGCGCAGCAGCTGTTTAATGGTAGAACAGTTTAAGACAGGAAGTCAAAAACACCATATCCAGTAGGAACAGCCTGAGAAGGGAATTAGACAGAATATAATTACACAGCTGGAAAATCAGCCAAGAGACTGTGCTTTATGTGTTTCTTTCTGCAAAACAAGCTGGAAGATCTCCAAGGGATTCAACCTGATTGAGCCACTGCTATCGTTTTATCTCATAGCTGGTGACATTTGTTGGTCTGTACGAAAAGAACATATGGGTCTGCAAGTTTAGCCTCATTATAGGCAAGCATTTACTATAGGTGACTGTATAGCATAGTATAACTGAAAAGTTACTCAAATGCCAGCTGTGAACACTACAACAGTCACTATTTAGTTTATCAGTTTTATTGAGTTACCTGTGTTTGAGAATCAAAATAATTCTCCTCTCCCCCCAACAGGCAAACTTAGTTTAACATGTCAACAAATCACTGCAAGTGTTATAGCAGCAGAAAAAAAATGAAAACAAGCTGCTAATAATTTTTATGGGCTCCTCTGTTACATCTGTGCCTAAAATAAATCACCCAAATAAAGGTTTTAATTCTGTATTAGCGCATGCAGCAATTTATTGAGTTTACGGCCAATGGTTAAGCTTCACAAAAGCTTAGTATTTTAGCACTACATGGAAGGAAGTGCTGAGCATGGATGTTTGAAAAGAATGATAATAGGATAATAAATTACTGCAAGGTAAAGACAAACTCTCAACACCATAGAATTATCACTCTTATTTATGCAGCAACAGTATCTTAATACATTCAGTAATAAGTTGTCAGGATTGCCTGGCTGGTGCTGTGACAGGCAGAGATACAGTGCCTTAGTTTGGGAACTACACGACTGTTTGGCAATCATTCCAATTAGCCAGGTAGAGGCATTTCTCATATCTAATTCTTCAAATTTTCCTTTGCTGACAGGCCCAAATGAAGTCTGCTGATACAGAAATAAGCTTTTGAGATTGCAGAAGCCGAGACAGGGCTAAGGCAGCTGAGTTCCCTTTCTGAGGGCAGGGCAAAGCAGTTCTCATGTTCCCCCTAATTTGGGGGCATGTGGAGCAAAGGTAGGGAATAAAATGTGATTTTAAAGAAATGGGATGGATGTGTTTAAGTCAAGCACAAGATCTGAGTGYCTTGAGCTTAAAGAAAGATTGGACCAAGAAAATAAATTTACAGTGGTTCCGAGTCTAATTTTTCCTGCTCTTTCGTTATACCATCTGTCCCCAGCGTGTGCTTGCTCTAGAGTATCACAGCTAGATATTATGCATCCCCTGACCCTTCAATAGCTTTTAAGCACCAGAAAATTAGCTGTGACTATTTTGGTATGAAGCAATAGCCAGTGGCACAACGATGTTGTTGACTTCCATTCCCAGCATTCTGAGTTTTATTCAAAAGAGGTGCAGAAGTCCGATAGATGTGGAGGGGATATTTCTGAAAGCCCCACTCCCTCCTGAGAGGAACTATTCCCGTCAGGGACTCATGGGCATCTCATGTGGTTGCTTTTATTTAATGTCCTTCCAGTCACTGGCAGAGATTTTCCCTCTCTCACTGACCTACTCATACCAGGGGTCCGGGAAAGGAGCACATGTGTGGGGGCTGCTTGCTTCTGTATCCCTTCCTAGGGCCTCAGAGCCTGCTGGTGTGGATGTTCTTGGTGTGGAAAGCAGATCTCGGAAAATTACTGCAAAGTTAAGATTTGATCCTAACTCCACTTAAATCAGTCAGATAGATAAACCTGATGTGATAGGGGAGCCAGGCACCACTGCCCAACTCACTGTTCTCCCACAGGCTTGAGAAAATCCATACTGAAGCCCATACAAAGGCACCAGGGTAATTAAACTGCTCCTTTCTCTTGGTAGCCTTAAATTCACATCTCTATACAACAGGTGGCAAGGCCAGAGGAGTGAGTGAAATATTGGCAGTGATGCTGGAAATGCTTTTGCTTCCAGTTTTATGAAATAGTTTCTAGCATAGCAAAAATAGGTGGAAAGATTAAGAGTTTTCCAGTTCAAATCAACACTATACTAAAGAAGAAGAAAATCAGCAATTGTATGTTGAAAAGAACATTCTGCATGCCTTTGTTTCTCTCCTGTGATGAAGATGGATGAAATGGAAGCAAATTAAATGCTAGCACAAGCACGAGGTAGTATGTTGCACGGTCAGGTGAACAGAATGCACATGCTGCATTTGATTGCACCCTGAGAGTACTGGCCTGAGAAGGACTGCTGTACCAAAACCTGGCACAGTCCATTGCACATTTTTTCGCTATGATCACTGTGTGGTCACTGATCCTGATTTCAGAATTTAGCCTGCATATTAGGTGGTGTACCAGCTATTGGGGGCCTGCCCTGACAGTTTTTGAGCAACAGTGTTAGCTTAGGACTTAAGCAGGATAGCAAAGCACGGCTCAAACAAGGACAAGGGAAAGGCCAAGCAAACCAAAGGGAATCTTCCAACTCTGCAGTCAGCAACGAGCTGGGCAGCCACCAGGAAATAATGAATAGTCACTGTTACCTGTTTCAGAATCATAGAATCACAGGATCAGTATGGTTGGAAGGGACCTCTGGAGATCATCTAGTCCAACCTCCCTGCTCAGCAGGGTCACCTAGAGCATGTTAGACAGGGTTGCATCCAGGCGGGCCAAAACTGACATGGTCTTTCTTTCTCATGCTCAGGAGAGATACTGTGAACTAGCATTTTGACATGTTTCATTTCTTTAAGGAAGTTCTTAAGTGAAGGGTTTGTTTTATGGAAAGGACAACATTTTAACAATTTCCAGCCTTTTCCCCCTTTCCTAAAAACCTTACAGATTCAGCTAAACTGCCATTTTTTCAATACAAACTGATTTTAACCAAAGAGTCCTGAGGAACTCCACCTGTGAACAGAGCCCTGAGATATCAGGTCATAACCACAACACAGTCTTGGTTCAAAGATGATTAAAATCTTGACTGGAGCTTAATGCCTGTCTCAGGCATCAATGTACAGATGCTGAAGTTATAGCATTATTTCCCTCTTTAAGTAGTTCAGCTCTGGAACAGAGGTATCCAGGCAGAGCTACTTTTCAAAACATCTTATCAGCATCTTGTCACAAAAGCAATTAAATAAGGGTCTCACTACTCTGTCTGCAGCTAAGATAGTCCATATTTGGGCAATTATTTTCTATGCATCTTGCAAGTATATTGAGAGAAGCCTAAGTGTTCTTTTCAGTTGATACCTCTGTGGCCTAGAAAGAAAGGTTTAACAACGTCTCAGTTTTCATATTCTAATTTAATTTTCCTCCTTCTTCCAAGAGACTTTAAAGCCAAATGCATGATTTTAGTTCTCCCGTCGGGGAAGTAATACAGCATCACCGGACTTACACCCTGCCACAGCTATCAAGTCAGGTTTAACGTCTCATACTGAATATTCAGAGCTAAATCTTAATGGTCACCCATAGATGTTTTTAACATTTTAAAAATTGTTGAGCAATCTGTAAACTGCTTACAGAGGCTGCTCCAACTTACCTATTTGTTCGTTATTAATAGGTGTATCATACTCAGGCAGATTGTACATATAATCGAAGTAGCGTGCAGCAATGGCAAGAATCAAATGCAATTCTTTTGGTTCTGGTTTCCAACTAAAACCTGAAGACAGCTCCTCTGCTTCTGCTAAGCTCCTCATTATTTAGCTCATAAATTCATGATTTTCACATAATCTCACTGGGTCCTAGAACAGGAGTAGGAAAGGCTTGTGCTCAAGCTGGGCGGTAAATAAGTGAAATGGCAATCACGAAAACTAATGTCAACACCTCCGTGGTCATTTCTTAGTGCTCTGTGTTGTAGCAAAGCATGAGGCCTCCAATCCTTTATTAGCCCTCCTGAGTTGATGGGGGTTTTGAGGCATCGTTAATATTCATCTTCCTGTGATATGATTTGGTTTCAGAGGCTCCATGGGAACCAGTCAGATTAGAATAATAGAATAAGAGTAAATTGCCTGTGGCAGAATTTGTATATAAAATCTCTCTAATACATCCAATCTCTGGACAGCAATAAGAACGTGATAACTGAATTATACTTTTAACAAGATTGCAACGATTGATGAAGCAAATACAACCTTTTTTTAAAAAAAAGATTCTCTCCTCCCAGCCACATCTGAATTGTCAGTAGAGACATCTGGTCCACCCCCTTCATGAATTAGGCATTGTATTTACGTATTGCCTTTCTCAGTGTCCCCATTTGCCACAAAACAGGCCAATCCAGCTTATTTTGCTCCAGCATTATTGAAATTACTATTACCATTGCAAATGCTTCCAGAGAAGATAGGTCTGTTCCATCAGACCTGTCAGTTCCTGGGGTGATTAATATTCCTGTCTGCAAGAAGCTTTATATCATTTAGTGAGAGCATATTGCTTGGCTCACAGGCTATTCTTCATGGGTTGTGATGAGTGCATTGTGATCTTCCCTTATTACATTTCTGTTTACACAGCTTGAGGTGCCTCATAAAGCAGTTAGAAATAAGCCCAAGTGCAGATAGATTCAGATCTGGGAGATGAGAAAACCCATCACAAAAATCTTTAGGTAGCTTGGCCTTCCTCGTTCCCCATGTCATGTCCCCATCAGGTGGGGCTTCCAGCCTTTCCATTCCCAGAGTGTGGATGGCAGCTGTGTTTCTATACATACAGCCAGTAGACTCACTCTTGCAGGCACAATTAGAGGCAGCCTGTCAGCCCCAGAGCACCATGAGCTCCCTACAATTGTTCTCTACATAAATACTATGTCTGTGGGAAGTCACTGCTGTACCTTAAGGCAAGTCACCCCCATCCCACTCCTTGGTAAGAATTGTCCACGAAGAGTCAAAATCAGTTTTTATTTTCAAGGGAAACACCCATAATCTAGAATTCCCCAGGAAGTCTGGTAATCAGCTCTCTTTTGTATAATACAGACTAGACTGGAGCAATCTTTATTTTGAACATAAGGGCATAGCCATGGAACCTTTGTATTCCTGCACACTCAGTGAAAGATGCACTTTAATACAGCACTCAGGCACCATAGCAAGTTACCAGGGCAAGTCTTGCTTACACTAAGTCTGATCTGTGCCGTAAGGGATGGCTGTAAGGACCTAATTTTTCCAGTCTGGTCTAAAGCAAATCTCCAGGAACATTTATCTTCTCAACAAATAACAACAGCTGATGATTCCTACGCCTTCAGTACTTAGGTTGTGGATTATGTAGATGGCTTTGCTTCTCAAGCGGTTGCCCCCAAAGATCTTTAAAGAAGCATTCAACCTTGTTGACTTTATGGGGCAAAAGCTACACAGGACAGGAGATGCAGAATCTGGATGGATATGTGGATTGTATTTCTGTGATGCAGAAATAGAGATGGATACAGAATGATTACTTAGTTAAACAAAAGCTTATTGTGTAACACAAGAGTCCACAGCAGAAGGAAAAAGATAGCATCAGCAGAATGAATCACATCTGAAGGACTGAAGGATCCACTAATTGCCTCTCAGATGCATACCCCTGTAGACAAGTAGGAATGCAAGTGAGGTAACTTCCTCTCCAATCCTGGAGCAGAATGCAAGTTGCAACCTCTGGGTCTGCAGAATATCCAGAAAAGGGGAGGTGGCAGGAAGTGTATGATGCAGTGTTGGAGAGCAATCATGACAGAGGACAGGGCAGGTGGCTATGGAAATACTCTCCACAGCTAGGATGGCTGTAAAAGGTACCCTTTAGGCCACACAGGAATGGCACATCCACTTCAGACATGGCTAGAGGGGAGGTTTTCAAGCAGCAGGCATTTGTTTATTTAGAGATTGCAAGTGTCATTCTCATTGCTAACAATTGGTGTTGGCCATTCATCTGAATTTAGAGTTTTTGACAAAAAGTAAATTCATAAAAAAATAGTGAAAGATGGACTAGACTTTTTCTGGTTTGACCTTTTTTTTTTTTTTTTAATTTTAAGTTAAATCTAAAGAATACCTTTCTGAAAAACATGGAAAAAATACTTCAACACATTTTTAATAAACCATTTCATCTGGAAAATACAAAAACATTCCCTCTCAATATTTCTTCTCCAAAATCTTTCCAACTCCTCATTTTAAAGGAGCATTTTAATTTAAAATCTGCATTAAAAAAGGGAGGAAGATTTTAAAACGAAAGTTAATCACAGAAAGAAAAAGACAAATGAAGCAGTTCATTCATGTTAAAATAAGTAGTTTGGGTAGAATTTGAGATGAAGTTTTCTGAGCTGGATTTCTGTCCTTGCCCAAATGCTTGATTTTAGTTCGGTCTGGGCTGAACTGTTCCTCCTCACATCCTCATCCCAGGTTTTTGGATCAGATATTAAATTGAAAAATTGATTTTTGCTCAATTTCACCAATTATCTCACATGGTGCCAAAGCTCTCAAATACATTAATTGTATGAATTTATCTAGTACAATCAGATCAAGATAAATGTTTCCCCAGGACTGAGGTTGAACAGATAGGACATCCAATCTTCTCCATCTCTTCAGGACAACGAAGGCGACTTTCTGAATACATTTTACAGCTTTTCACAACTGAACTAGAACCGTATGTCCAAGCTTTCACTCTGGAGCACATTTTTATAGCTTGACTGTAAACACTCGTAAAAACAGGTCTTATAATGGAAATGCTGGCAGTGGATACAAGTCAACACTGTAAGAATATCTCACTAGGGTTAGGAAATACATGGCCAACAGAGATGAGCTGGTCACAGGTGAAAGGCATCTTGTGCACTGGGAGGATTCCAAGGGAAACACTGCAGGAAACAAAGGCAATGGACCAAGTGCATACCTTGGCTGAACCCAGAAGGACGCTGAAGGATGAAAGACTGGGCTGGAGAAGGACACAATAACTGAAAGACACTGCGCCCACCTTCAGCTGCCTTACAGGAAATATTGGTTATAATAATTCCTTGGCCAAGTCATCCAGTGTTTTGCACCTCTGTACAGCTCTTTTCCAAAAACTGGCGTAGAGGAAGAGACCTCTTACTTCTTAGGGAGACTGCAATTAGTCCCAGACACGGAAATTCAGAGCTACGAAGGTTCACACTCCTTTAAACACTCATGAGCGTTTATGTATAATCTAGCCCTGGCTGTTCAGACAAGTTTTGTCTTCACAGAGATGGTATGCTCAAGGGCTGCTTGTCTCCCCTCCCCCCCTTTTTTTTAATGCAGACATGAATAGTTTGGATAGTTCCCCAATAAATCATTTTGCTTGCATTCCTCAGGTCAGCTTGCTGATCAGAGCACGCCCTGAATGTCTGACTCAAGCTGGGATGGACGATTTTAGTTCAGCCTGAGCAAAACTGTTCCTCCTTACACCTTCATCCCAGGTTTTTGGATCAGACACTACATAGGGGAAAAAAACAAAACAAAACAAAACATAACAAACAAACAAACAAAAAAAATGCTGACCTTTCTTCTGAACCAGTATGAACCTGCTGGAATCACAAACATGTCTCTGGCCTCACTACCACAAAGATCCTCACTCAGAAGGATGCTCATTAACTGCTCCTTCAGACTCCTAAAATAATGTAGAGCAACTCCCATCTTAAAAAAATATATTCCATAATTTGAGAAACTTTTTCTCACATGGATCCTTCATCATAAAAGTTACATGCTCTCTAAACTCACCATCTACTCCAGGCTAAACTAAGGGGACACTGCAAACTGTCCTGTTGCAGCTCCACWCCATATTTTTCCTCCATAGAGGTATGCAGACAAGTGTATTTCCACTAGTGGCCTTGCTGTATCACTCTGCATGCAAGGTGCTCCTAGGAAAGCTAACTTCACCTGAGCCGTATGTGAATTCCAGCTCAATGGCCTTGCTATGKCTGGAACCCATTCCCCAACAGAATTGAAACGATCTCAGTCCAGTCACTGAAAACAGATTCAGCAGGATTCCTCTGTGCTATACCTGGCCTGAGGGTGGGAAAGAGGCCTTAAGCTTTCTACAGCCATTGTGGCTAAGCTCATCTTTCTGGCCATAAAGGCTGACTGTTCCCTCTTCAATTTCTGCTAGCTGTAGCTGTGAGGTACAGCTTTTTGCATCAGGCCCTATTTCCTCAAATTGCCGCTAAATCAAAGCCATCAGTTTAAATATTCACACACTTGAGATATTCCATATTCTTTTTATACTGAGAGTAGCTAAAAGAGTTGTAAAAACATAGTAGCATTGACTTAGTAAATCTTAACTAGTTGTGAAGTTAATCCATGCTGCCAGTGTGTTGTGTCATGCTTCATATTACCCGGTCCTGAGTGTAAAAGAAAAAAAAATCACGTAGTTTTGTTTATCCTGCAATCTGTACCTCTGACAGCATACACCACAGTGGTGTATTGCTTGTCATGAGAGAGGCATGAAAAACATGCAGAAGTCTAACTATCTCCCTGAAGATCACCATGAGCAAAACATGCAAAAAGAGAAGCAGATAGGAACGTGAGTCATGCTGTGGAAGCAGCAGTATCTCAGGATGTGGCATTATACAAGGTGACATTTAAGTTCTCATTCAGAGTCTAAACCCACTGATTGCCATCTGGCATTGCTTCCATCTCCAGAGAGAGAACAAAGCTGTTCCTTTTCACCCCTGAAGTAAAGGCAAGATGGCAAATACTCCCATTCTCCAGTGGGGGCACAGACAGCAATAGGGGATGTAGGATGAGGCTTTCTGCTTTCTGAGGATAAGGAAAAGAATTTGATGGACTAGTGGGTACAAAAGGCAATTAGTGAATTTTTAATTTCTAACTCCTTGGATACCAGTAACATAAGAGGAAGTATGACAGGAAGACTTTGGTTTTACTACAAAAGGGACATTTAAATGTTTATCTTTACCATTGAGTCTACTGAATCACCAGTACTTATAGTGGGTTTCCCCCTCTACTGTAAGACACTTCAGAGCCGACAGTAAGTCCTGTGAGATGATATCATTCAGAGAAGTCAAAGAAAGGGCTTCAAATTTTCTAGTCCAGCTCTGTTTATGCACCAGGGATACATTCAGCCATGGTGAAGGGTAGCAGAGCTTCATTAACTTCAGCAGAACTACTGTCATATTATTTGATTAATTATTTGATTAATTATTTGATTAATTATTAATCTCCATTATTTGTACAAAAAATCTCTCTTTGAAATGGATGACTCTAATCATTGCATTTAACCCTAACCTTCTGGCCAGTACGTATATAAACCCTGCACATCTCTTGGTAGCGTGCCTGCATGGGGGCTCATGACATTGAGTACATATTATCTCTTCTCCCCAGGGCACTCTGATGCTTTGAGGTTGCTGTCCAGTAAAAAGGCAGATGGTTTGCCCTGCATCACTGCCTTCACAATGCCATAGCTGAGTCTGTGGTTGCTAATATACTTTAATAATAACCTGCCTCATCTTTGGTTTAGGGAAGCAAACCTCCTTAAAGCTATTTGCACAGATTATCTAAACATAGAAAACAAATGTGGTACAAAGTATGCCAGCAATGTGGAGTCTTCGTGATTTTAGAAGGACTCAAATTTTTCCTTGTAAATGTCCATAGAATAACTTTATTTGCTTTACAAGTACATTTCAAAAACAGAGAACTGCTAGAAGTATACGCAATGCATCTACCAAATGGAAGACAGTCACTGAAATTCCTTGGTTATTGTTAGTGCTAGGTTACGGCTTCTTAACATTGCTGCCTTTCAGATTCTTGGAGATCTTGGCATCCTCCACTGGGTGGTAATAATAAAAGCAGCTTTGGAGAAATCAACATGATAGCTTCATGAGGGAAAAGACAGAGAGTACAGCTGTGATCTCCCTTGCTCCTAGCCAGCATGGGTCATCAAATCATCAGCTGCTCACTTGCATCTCCTCAGAGAGTACCCAAAACAACAAAGTCTTGTTAGAAGAAGAAAGGCAAAAGAATCCAGAAAAGGGTAAGATTAAACAATGTGAGCAATATTCACCTCCAGGATGTTTCACGATACTTCATTAGCAACAGCACAGTACGGAAAGTAATTTCTACTTAATTGGAAATAATTATACAGGAGAAAAATAAATTTCCACAAGACCTTTTGCCTTTCCATTTTAGCAGAGGCATGCAGACCTTGACAGCTCTTCCACCAAACCTTCCAGTCACCTCAGGAAGAACAACTTATGTGATGAGGAAATCCCCCTCTCATGAAGTCCTCAAATAGTATTCAGAAAAGAGATGAGAAGAAATGAAAATCAAAAGGCAAAAGTCAGGCTGCACTGGAAGCCAATGAGATCCTTACTCAACCAGAAGAAGAGACACTTAGTGGTCCACAGAAGATTTAGGAGAGAGAATAGACTCAACTGAAGGAGGAAAGAAAAAAGAGATTTGCACAACAGGAACTGCTGGGGTAAAACCATCACTGCTTGCAGAGATGGGTGGGAGGTTTGTTTAGCTCCATAGTATGAAACACTAGAAAAAACTATTTTGCTAAGATATTGTTTATTGGCTTGTACCTATCTAGATGAAATCAGCAAGTCTCACTGCTCAGCCTGTGCACAGGATCTGATGTGCCATGTTTATATTGATACTATCTTCTTGCCATTTCACATTCTGTGGATGAACCTGCTGTGTTTAGAGAGAGAAAAATGTACTGTACCATGCTAAGGAATTTTCAGTACAGCTTGACAGCTTTGGTGCACAAACTGAAATAAACCAGTTGTCTCTAGAAAATTGTACCTCCTTGTCTCCTGCGCATCTTTACCCAGTGAAATATAGTCCTTACATTATGACATAGGGCATCCAACTTCAGAACTGGTCTCACATCCAAGAGTTGCAAATGACTCTTCGCAAATAAGCTGGGCTGTGCAAGACTTATTCTAGGTCAAGATTAGAGCAAATTTGGAGCTGGATTCCTAAAATGTCTTTGATTGGGAGCCTCATGTCCAGGTTTTGGGTTAAAATCTTCCTGGAGAGAGGAACCAGACACAAAACGCAAACCTCTTTACTTTCATTTGCATTAAGACTGAGGACATTTTCTTAAGAAAAAGGGGCATCGGTGCTGTAACAAATAAAATCACAACTATAACCCTGAAAGTTGATCAGAAATTTTCCAGCAAAGGAAGATTTCTGCACAGGAAAAGAAAGAAAACCAACAAAACAGATGTGTGCAAGGTGCACATCATCAGGAAAAGAAGTCTAAGAAGGAAACTTTTCCAGAAGTTTCTCAGAGCATTCTCCCTGCTGCTTCCTGATCAGCTGGCTCTAGCTTGTCTGTATATATCTATCTCTCAACAGATGGGTAGACACAGATGGTCTGATTTTGCAGTAAGTAAATCCTGCATTGCTGTCTGCTGTGTCATCAGCTCAGATGTATACCATGAGATTCGAACTATCCAGTGTCTGGCTGAATAAACAGGACAGTGAAGGAAAAGAAAGAATAAAGCATAAAATGAGAGAAAAGGGAAAGAAAGGTGACAACAAAATAGGAGGAAATGAAACAAATACAAAACCAGACAATTAAGTTTTTCTGCATTTGGTTGGAGGGAGAGAGAGAGAAAGCAAAAGACAGAGAGATTCATTTGTATGGCCATGTTTTAATCAGATCTTTCACTGGGTTTGCATTAGCAAAGAACTTTCCCAAATCAGAGATGGACGTCCCTTGACACTGTACACACACATAGCAGAGAGGGTCCTTACCTCAAAAGGGCCTGAGTACAACAGAGGTAAAGACCTGGGAGTGCTGGTGGATGACAAGTTGACCATGAGCCAGSAATGTGCCCTTGTGGCCAGGAAGGTCAATGGTCTCCTGGGGTGCATTAGGAAGAGTGTTGCCAGCAGGTCGAGGGAGGTGATCCTGTCCCTCTCCTCAGCCCTGGTGAGGCCTCATCTCGAGTACTGCGTCCAGTTCTGGGCTCCCCAGGATAAGAGAGACATGGAGCTACTGGAGAGAGCCCAGCGTAGGGCTACGAAGATGATCACAGGGCTGGAGCATCTGCACTATGAGGAACAGCTGCGAGAGCTGGGCCTGTTCAGCCTGGGGAAGAGCAGACTGAGGGGGGCTCTGATCAATGTGTACAAGTACCTGAAGGGAGGGTGTCAAGGGGACGGGGACAAGCTCTTTTCAGTTGCCCTGTGTGACAGGACAAGAGGCAATGGGCAGAAATTGAAGCACAGGAAGTTCTGCCTGAACGTGAGGGGGAATTTCTTCACTGTGAGAGTGACGGAGCACTGGCCCAGGCTGCCCAGAGAGGTTGTGGAGTCTCCTTCTCTGGAGATATTCAAGGCCCGCCTGGATGCAACCCTGTCTACCGTGCTCTAGGTGACCCTGCTGAGCAGGGAGGTTGGACTAGATGATCTCCAGAAGTCCTTTCCAACCTTACTGATTCTACGATATCTATGATATCCCATGCAGGGAGCCTTGTTCTTCAAAAGCCCGGTGTCCACAGGACACTACCACGATACATTGAACGGACATTTGGCAGTATCTGAAAGCTTACAGTGTTTCAAGCAATTTTTAAAGTGAAAAATTGAAACTTGTAGAAAGCACATGTTCCCACAGAAATGCTCCTTTTGCTTTTTCAGTCAGTGGATTCTAAGTTAGATTCCCCAATATTTATGGGGGAATATTTATTCCAGGAGAAAATTTATTTTCATTTTCATTTTTAACGTCTATTTAGAACATTCCTTCCCTGCAGACACACATTATTTCCCCTAATTTTTAAAAAATATTATCAGTACATGTATGCACATATGTATTCATATGTATAAAAAATACAGTAAGCATATATATTTACATATGCACAACTACTAGTGTGTGTATGTGTATGTGTGTATGAATATATATATATACACACATATATATACACATATACACATATCTATAAACAATAAACTATTCTGGTATATTTAGATGGCCAACAGTTCAACTGAGCTCAGTGAAAAACTCAATCTTCAAAACTAGGCTGTCAACTAACAGAGCACAGGCAGCAAGAGGGTGTTAGGTTGCTAGGTCATACCAAAATGGTAATATACAATGTGTATCAAATACCGTGATCAGTCTCTTAAACTGATTTGACTAGTTAGTCATTACATGGAGTTAATTACATGGCATTCAAAATTGTGTGATATGGGAGCACTTCCTTGGGAAGTGGCTTGAAGACAAACATAGAGCCAAATTCCCTCCTGGGATAATCCTGGTGAAGCTACTGGACACCTACTGAGAATGACCATGTCAAGGCACAGGAGCTGTCTACTTCCTTGGCTATTAGTCAGGGGCAGCCAGTCAGCCCTGTGGTAAGCAACAGAAGTTCATCTTCCTTATCTCTCCAGTGCATCCTACCAGTGTAACAGGAGGTTTACAGAGGAATTTCTGCAAAACTCAGAGCAGACATTAATTTCTGAATTACTTCTGAATCCAGTGCTGAGGGGCAGATATCATGGCTTTATAACTGTTGTAGCAATCCTTGCACGAATGCACAGTTCCTGCCAGAAGTGGAGCAGTTCCCTCTCTGTCCCTGGATATTATTGCAAAGGCCAGTTTTGGAAGTCAGGCTGCTACAAAGAGCGAGCTATGTAATTCCCTCCAGGCTGTCATTTTGTCATTCTACCTTTTAGGCACAGAGTCCACACAAGGACTCTGAGGACAAAAGTCCACACTCCAGGAAGGCTGTTCTTCACACTGTTTAGCCTAGGCAGAACTCAGAGAGCCCCACTGTGTGAGGTCAGTCTGTGTGATACAAAGATGTGGATGGACAAACAGGCACATATTCTTCCATGGAACTGGATTCTTTGCAAAATACTTTCCTAAATTCTTTCTCTTGTGATTAAAGAAAATTATTAACTGATTAATCTGCATTTGGCCTCCAAGATAAAGGAGGCAGTGGAACAATTCCAGGAGCTTTTTCCTGATATATGAAAGAGGATGGACAACAGAGTGTGCTAGGCTGACAAGAAAATTGGCTGGGCAGGGAAGTTTTATAGGTTAATCATATAAAGCAGGAGACTCACAAGCAGGAGGAATCCTTGCTGTGAAGAACTGTGGAGATAGAGACACGAGGGCTGAATCAATGAAGTGAAGCAGAAGACACTACATGAATCTGAAGATGAGAGGCAAGTAAAGGAGGTGTATTTTACGTAGAACAGAACGGGGAACATACATATCACTAAATCTGAAAGGCAGAAGGTTACAGTAACCAGGAGAAGAGGTGCTAAGCTTTGGAGAAGTTTTTGGATTGTCTGGAAAGAAAGGACAATTAAAAAAATCCTACAGATAAAAATTGTTCTGCAAAATCAAGTCGTAATTCCCTCATAGCATTCATAAATAGCCTGAAGTCTTGTTTACACTTGTAATTTCTATTTGATGGAGTTATTGTCAAAAAGATTAGCAAGTCCTTTCAGTTCAGAGGCATTTAAATTTAGCAGCAGGAAAAAGAAGTTTGTTGAGTGTGGAATCCACCCCTGCTGCTCCAAAACAATCAGAAACAGGAAAAAGTAATCAAAAGGGAGTTTTAATGAGTTATAGAGCCATTGTTTACTGCGGAGGGCTGAAAGTCTGAAGCCCAAGCCTAGAGGACCTCTGTGACCCTGCACTGCCTCTTGGTGGCAAAATATTTGCTTGAAATTACGTCAAAACAACACAATGTGTGTGTTTGAAGGCCAAGGGGGGGAAATGTTGAGAAAAATAGTGGAAATTCCCTGAGTCTCTGAATGTATTGAAGGCTTTTCTTGAAAAACAAGGCAGTAAACAGCAGCTGTATTTACAAGTTCAGTAGGCAGTGTCTCCCTCGACAGTGTGAAGGGGCAGGCTGTATCTGCCAGGCAGATCAAGAAAAAGTAATCTTTTGCTCCACAGTCACTGAGCACTGGGGAACTGCAGGGCAGATCTGGTGGGGCACGCAGCTGAAGGTGCTGTGTAGCCACAGGAGCGAGGTGCAGCGCGGACAAAGATGGGTGTGCAATGCCCATGGTCCTCCGTCGCCAGCAGTCCCGGGGTAAAAAGCCAAACCTGCTATCTGATGCGGCTGTTAAAGTGAAAGCTTCACAGGGGGGGTGAGGAAGCTCTTCTGGAGAGGGACTGAGAACAGGAAATTCATTTTTCCAAGGAAATAATAATACAAAAGCTCTAGGTTTTTGTTGGGGGGGAGGGGTTGTTCCTTTCCCAGAACTTTCTCTGAGGTAAACAGACATTATATTAAATCAGTGCTCACAAGCAACAGGACAATTTTACTGTGGTGCTCACCTGGAGTTATTTAATCAGAAGCGTATCTCTGAAAGTAGCCTGCTGCACCTGCCTGGTAAGACACCATTTCTCTGCCCCCCACTGGTGACATTTTGGGTGGACAAGTCTCTGCAAAACTGCTCACTGCATGACTTCCATTTATCCCAAAGAGCAAGGGCAGTTACTTTAGGGCTTAAATGCACAGCCTAGCTGATTACACAGGAATTTCCTCATGCCAAGAGTCCATCACTTGTAGTACTCTAACTGCCACATCTACTTCTCAAATTTGTTGAAATGCTTGGCTTGATGATCTCCTGAAGCAGGTTAACAGTGTGTTCCCTAGTGGCTATTTTCTTACAAACTTTAAAACTACATTAGCTGAGATAGGAATGATTCAATATAAAGCCCTTCCTATGACTGATTTTTTTAAGTTATGCTACTCTGCTTCTGAAGACAATCATGCTGATATTGCTGAAGGACCTGATTCTGCAAGATTCCTCAGAAAGGCACAGCACAGAAGCAAAAGGAGTCACTGACCCGCATCTTCATCACAGCTGGAAGCCTCCACACAGATGCTCTGGGGCTCTGTGGAGGACATCCAAAGCTCAAAGAAAAGCTGGAGTCCCAGCTCTCCACTGCAACCTTCCAACGGCACAAAGTTTTCTGTAAAGCTAGGTGGGAGGAAGCAAATGATTCTTCCTCATCACAGATGACCAATGAAGCATAGCAGAGCAGTCAGTTGCACCGCCCCAGGGTCCCAGTGTTACACTAGCTTTGCTTCTGGGTACATTGTTGCTTTGAAGATACTTCTTTCCATCAAGATCTTTCACAGATCCTTTTCATCCAGCAGTGTAAGGCATGACTGAAGAGTATATCCTTCTTTTCCTAAGAGATTTGAGCTGCACCCAGAGTCTTCCTCCTAAGCCAACCTAGCTCTAACACAACACCCTGATACTGATCCTGTATTAAGCCAAGTTAGGGTTTTGCTAACTCAACAGGCTTTGAAGCTCAAATACAGAGAGTGACAAACATCTATAGAAATCCTTTTTGATCCTTCAAAAATTCAGAGATGAGAAAGAACTAATGGATCTGTTGGTATTTAGTTAACACATATGAAATAAACCCACTGCCCCTATGCCCAATAGGTCATGCCCAACACAATGCCAGTTTCCCTCCTGTGTTTGTTACAGACTTGCTACAAACTCGCCTCACATGAGCCCAAAGTGCAGAGGCTGCACTTCCCTACCACAGAGAATAAACACCCTGCCAGACTTCCTGAGAGTACTCAAATATATAGGCACCTGAGTGGAAGGTCACAAACAAGTACAAAAATAAGAAAGAAGATGAATGCTTCACCACAGAAAATTAGTAGGTTAAAATCAACAGCAGACCTTCTCCTGGCGAAACAGCATGGAGCTCTGTGAGTGGCACAGACAGTAGAGTCAGTGGTGACAGCAGTGCAGCAGGTAGGAGTAAGTTATGTAAAGTGACAGATGATCTACTCAACCACACTCTCCATGACCCTGAGAATTAATTTGCTTGTCCATCAAAGCAATAGTCTCATCACACCAATCTCACCTGGGTAACAACCAGATTCTCAGCAAAGGTACAATAAATGAGGTGGTCAAGAGCTACCTGATCTCTCTAGGCATGTATTACCTTTCTTTATTAATGCTACTGATCATTGCACTCACTGCAGCTGGCAGCACTCACATGGCTCTGCAGTGCCTCAACGGATTCTTCTGGGATATGGGAAGGGACACGTTCTGCACACTGTAGATTTAGACAGGAATCAACTCAGCAGCTTCCAGGCTAACAGTCCTAAAATTTCCCAATCCAGTTTCCAGACAAATTTTGATTCTTCCAATATCCAGCTAGAAAGCAAGTTTTCATTTTGCACATCACTCACTGGGCAGCATGATGTCATTAACATCCTCTAAATTTTGTCATTATTACCACAAATAAAGAGTTATCTGAGCAAGCTGTAGGTTCACTAAGAACCTGAGTAAGGGGGATATATTTGCATGTGAAAGTCAGCCACCCTAGTGCTAACAGGAAATCCTATCTGACAGAGTACTTGAAGTTTAACATGAAACAAAATTGCTATTGCCTTGTGTATTTGCTTCATCAGACAAACTGTCAGGTTAGACCAAATATTTTTACTACATCAACAATTACTACAGTACTAACAAGTCTGTTAAGCCCTCAGATTTCATTTCACTTTTACCTCTAGATACCCATATATCTTATCTGTACAACAAGATCACTTTATCAGGCATATAGTTTTCCAGGCAAACTTACAACAATAGTTTTATCCAAAGTCATGTAATTTCCTATGCACTCATATCACTTCAGGAAGCCAGGAACATTTTAATTAGATAAAATTGTAGATTCAGGCTGCAAGTGAGAACTTGAAAGCAAAGAACACCCATAAGGAGAGTGGCCAAAGTGGTCACCAAAATTCATATTCTTCAGATTTTTGCAAGGCCAGTTAGAGACTTTTAGCCAGTTTAACATCCACAGCTCCACAGCTGCCACTAGAGCTATAAGCAGTCATCATTTCTTCAGAACAAGTTCAAATGAGCTCAAAGTGCACTACACAAAATTAAAGAACTCAGGCTGACAACATCTAAAAATTTCATAACAGTTTTAAGTCCTTCTCTGAATTTAGAATCAGATTATGGATTTGCACAAACATACCAATGCCTGTAAGAACATGATGTTTATATATGTTATATATATGTTTACAACTATTCTTAATATTTTTTGACACTTACTCTCCAACACTGCAAGCCCTCACAAGCATTATTCAGCCTTCAATCTGGAAAATGCTAGCATGTTTCAAAATGTTAGTCACAAATGAAATGCAGATCATCAAGTTAACCTCTGGAGCAGAACCATATATATTTCAAAACTGGCAGAAAAAAACTAGCTACAGTTTCTTTTTTTAAAAGAAAGGAAACATATTTGCCTTCTCTTATATCTGTAAGAAAAACTTGGAAAATCTCAGGACAAAAAAACGACGTTAAAAGGCACAACTACCCCATGCCTTCCTTACTGTTCACTCTCTCTTACAATTGTGTAAAACAAGGAAGTAAAAGGCTGGTAGAGACTGAAAAACATGTTTTGCTTTTGAAGTCTATCCACAGGAATATTTATCAGCTTGTGGCAAAACACACAAAAAATATATTCTTTTTTTTTAAAAAAAACAGGAACAAATAGGTCCTCCTTTTCACTGAAAACTGGAGGATGTTTGAAGTCTATGCTGCAAAAAACATTTTTTATTTGCTGCTTTTTGTCTCTTTCTGCTCACTAGGGGTCATTGAGGTCTTGGGCCACTTAGATCTGCAGCACTATGCAGTGCATTTTCGTCTCCTGGTCAGAAATAGTCTTCCTTCTTTGTGGATGATGGTCACCAAGCTATCCATGGAGAACAGAATTAAAAAAAAACAAAACAAAAACAAAAACAAAAAAACCCTGCACTCATTATACATTTTCTATAGGTATATGCCTGGTACCAATCAGCCAAGGAGGGGAGATAGATAGGCAGAGATGGGCTATGTCCACACTGTTCATAATAGCTGGAGCCATATGGCCTCTGGCAGACTGCCTGCTCAGGAGCTCCCTGCAGGCAAATGAAAACAGCTCCAAGTGCCTGAAGTTAAATGAGCACCAGTTAAGTTCGGTCCCACAGATCCACTGATGCCCTCCAGCTGGTAACACGCAACCCTCAGAAGATAGCACAGATGGGATCTGCATTGTGTGGTCATTCAAAGACTTGGGAATATCAAGGATGGTACATTCTGACTGAGCCAGAAGTACTCTGGGATATGTGTGTGAGAGGCAAGCCACAGGAAAGAAACAAAGATCTCCTCAGCCCTTCCTCACAGCTCAACAAAGGTGCTTTTTTTCACTCTCGCCTCAGTGTTTTAGACTCCTCTCCCAGAAGATACAGGGGCAAACCCTGAACCTATTACAGCAGCATGGATACAGAAGTAAAACTGGGAGCTATCACTGGACCCCTTCCTCCTTCCAACATATAAGTATCTGCCTTGCAAAAAAGGAAGAGGTGATCCCTGCCGGGTCACTACATACCTTTTCCAAAGGCAAGAATTATCTTATACCGGTGGGAATGTTTTCCAGGAACAACACAGCTGCATGTCTCAGCTGCACCCATGCAACATCTCCTCAGCAGAGAGGAAATGTTGACATTAGTGCAGGGGAAGCTGCCTTCAGAAAGGTCCCTGCTTTAGAGGAGGAAGGAGCCACAATGAAGTAGTCCCTGTGGAATATGTCAGGTTCATAGACCAGCCAAAGCCAAAACCCAAACCTCTCTCTGGTTTAACACAAGCAGTTTGGAGCTTTTAGTATTCAGGATGGTATGGTGGGAGGATAAYGACATTACAAACTAAGAGTTCTATTCCTCTCACACCTCACTGTAAAAGTCCTAGAAACAGTCTTCTTTTCTCCAGCCCTTCTGGCTCCCTTTTCCCTTCAGCTTGAAGCAGGGAAAGTTGCTCCCAAAGAAAACACACATGTATTCTGAGTCCTTCCACACTAGTGCTCACCAGGATTTTCCAAAAATGGACTTAAACACCTGTGAGAGCAAGTGCCTGAGGAAGAAAAAAAGGTTAGAATAAAGTTGTTTCTTTCTTTCTTATTTCCTAAGCATCTACTATGCCAAAATGACAGCAGTTCACAAAGCTTTGAGGAATGCTTTGCTATGGCGTGAGGAAGTACTCAAGAGAGATGCAAAAAACCTCCCAGGGCTGAAGTGCCTTGAATTCTAATGACTTCAATAAAGAGGTGTGCAGAGCACTGTAAGAAACAGAAAGAGGCCACTATATCTCTGCCATAATGATCTGGAGATAATGGGCTAAAACCACCCTGATATACACCAGTTCCTTTGCTATTGCCTTAAATAAGGCACAAAAAAAAAGTTCACAGACTGATCATGGAAAGGTTCTGCCTCTGGGCATTCTCTCTCCAGCCATAGCAAGAGGAAATCAAAGGTGTTCTGCAGTGGTGGAAACCCAGAAGAAATATTGCCAAGCTTCCTATATACAAACTCAAAATATCCTGATTTTAGGAATGCAGAGTACTTTTCATCACAGTGAGAACGTATGAGCTAGTGGGTGCCCCACAGCTCTGAAAAACAGCCAACTAAAAGAGAAAAAGCAGTCCATAAAATGGGAGAGGGCAGGAACACTTGGGAACATACTGCTGCCTTCTGGTTACATGTGCTGAGAGGGAATAGGGACAATGATAATACTGTTGCCATTATTAGAACCAATTAATTACATTAATGGATATGTGAGAAGAGGGAGTGGAGAGAGTCTGACTGCTTTGTAGGCACATCAATAATGAGGCATTAGTATGTCTTATCTCTCCTTGTAAGCTGAAGCACTTAAAGAAATTAAATGGCTTCTAACAATGTCATTTGATTAAATGGTGTCTCTCTTTTTCTCTGCTTGGATCAGATGTGTACAGCAGGACTTCTGACCTAGCTTTAGAGGGACCATAAATACTACCATCTAGCATAGACAAATAAGTGTTCCAAAGCAAGCCTGTCAGATGCCTTCTTCAGAGAAATTCCAGTGAAGACTGAACCCAACATAAAAATTAGGAATGAAAGAGGCAGTGTGACTTCGCCTGCTGTGGCAGTATTTCTGGCTTTCACCTGGGATGTGAACTGACCAAGCAGGCACCATGTGTCAGCAGTCCCCTGTAGACGTCCTAGGCTAATCTTGGTCAGACTTGCCCAATTCACCCATTGGTTCACCATGCAAGATACTGATTACATGGATCACTTTTAGAACTCAGCCAAAGCAAAGAATTACGTGATCGGTGAAGAAGAAGTCAGGCAAACCTTTGTCAGATGGCTGAGCACAGGAGGATAGCTGAACTGAGCCCCTGGAGATCTTTCCAAACTCTGTATGTCTGTGATCATATAATTACTGAAAACAATCCTGAACTCCAGTGAGAGCAAGTGGAATCATTTCAGCATTGAAAAGCTGAAATACTTTGGAAAGATTCTCTAGAAGAAAAGCCATGCCAGGCAGAAGTGAGAAATCTGTCCATGTTGATGCTCCAGAGGAGGAGTGTATTCAAGTACAATGGCTCCATGAGACAGCTTTCATCCATCCTGTGCCACTTACTAGCAAGCTCCCATCAGTGCTCGTGGGGCTTTGTTACATATCAACATCCAAGAACAAGCTGCAAAAGATAATTTCCTGGTGCAGTGAGGAGTGAATCAGACTGCAGGAATGCCTCACACCCTTCCTCACATGTGCTTCCACTTGAAGTGCACTGGCTTACACTGCAGCCAGGCCACGTATTAACCCTCTGGCAGCTGGGAAGCACTGGATCTGCTCTAAACATGGCAGAACACAAAAAAAGGTCTTGGCAGCCTACAAGAGAGACTTAAGAAACAAGGACAGAGATGCTCAAGATAAGATCAAATTTCAGAGCAGCTTCATCCCAGTTGTGGGTCCCAGCAGAACTGGCTCCAGGCAATAGATCTATCACATGCAAACCAGTTCTTCCCATAATTCAGGYCATTGTGAAGCCCTGTTTCTAGAATCTGTACACACCACTTTTACATTACCTGTCCTGATGCAGAATGACCTCAACTTTAAGAGCTAGATTTGTGGTTTCCCCCCTAATAACAAGTTACATAGACAACAATGAACTGGAAACATTGGAGTAGCTATTTCACATCTCTTTAGTTTTTCTTACATTTATAACTAGCTTAAAATAAGAACAAATACATCCAGCTTGTATTTAGCTTGAAGTCCACTGTTGCTTCACGAGATCTGATGACGGTACTGACAGTGAGCTTTACCAAGCAAATCAGCCAACCTATCAAAGTAAATTGCTTCTCTCAACAGACTTTGCTTCCCCCTTTAAAATAAAAGTCACTTGTAATGGAAGAATATGTTTGCTTGTGTGTACACTGAAATCTCAGAAAATTTCACGAGAAATCCTTCTGCTGTAAGGCCTCTACCCACTACAGAATCACAGAATGGTTGAGATTGGAAGGGATCTCTGGAGGTCATCTAGTCCAACACCCCTGTTCAAACAGGGTTACCTAGAGCATGTTAGACAGGATCACCTCTCGGTGGTTTTTGAATAGCTCCAGAGAAGGAGACTCYACAACCTCTCTGGGCAACCTACTCCAGTGCTTTGTCACTCTCACAGGAAAGAAGTTCTTCCTCACATTCAGGTGGAACTTCCTGTGGTTCAGTCTGTGCCCGCTGCCTCTTGTCCTGTTGTTTGGCATCACTGGGAAGAGTCTGACCCCATCCTCTTTAAACCCTCCCTTCAGATATTAATATACATTGGTAAGCTCCCCTCTCAGTCCTCTCTTCTCCAGGCGGAACAGGCCCAGCTACTGGCAAAGGCATTCAGGTGGTTTGGGTTATAGCAGACATAAACCATAAGCTGTGCATGAGCATATAACAGTGACCAGTAACACAGAGCAGATCACTGTGGGTTTAGGCATATGTGGAGTAATTATCCTAGGCTGTGAAGGCAGCCATTCTAGGATCAAACACTATAGCTTGCTGGCAAGGAATAGAATAATATGAGGGGATCCTCCCCTGCAGCACTGTACTTTTAGGAATTATTTGGAGAGGAAAGAGCTGAATGTGGAGGATGAAACAACTTCTGAATTTTGCTGTATGCTACTGCTCTGTTTTCATGAAGTTGAATACTGGCAAAAATATCCAGACATTCAAAAGGCTCAGTTTTATGAGTGGAGCAGACAGACACAGCTCTGTGGTTCTACATTTGCTGTAAAAAGGTGAGCTGACTTTATGTCCATAAACAAAAACAAGAAAAAGGATTTCTCACTATTTATTATTTTTGCCTATTCAATTTCCCTTTTTTTTTCTGTCAGCTGCACTTTACCCCCCTTTGAGATATATCCAAACTTCATACTCTTTTAAAAGAACCCAGCAAATTGAAACTTTAAAGTCAAATTTGCGACTGGCTGTGTAAATAGAGAATTACAGAAGTTAATATGCATTTCAATTATACTCTACTAGCAACTGCCTAAATTCTTGGTTCTTCATGGATGCAAGCCCCTGGTCACAAGCACTTGTGTAATTTTCTCCAGGACTGCAATGGCCAGTGTTTAAAACTACAACTGTTTTTCTAAAAGCTGAACCTCAGGCTTCTCAAGGAGGCCTCATTGTAAAAGGAGAACTAATGAGCAAATCACCAGATGTCAATATTATTTAGTGATGCATTACTTGTGGGATACAAGAATTTGTCACACACAAAAAGAAAAAAACTAGACTATATAATATTAAGATACATCATGCTAAAACATTGCAATGTTTTGTCACATCTCCCACATGAAGACAGTGAGAGTAGTACAAATTTATGTTCCAGAAGTTGCTGACACAGGATCAATATCTAGCCATGAAGCTGAAAAGCATTTGCAAGTACTTCCAACAGTGAGGATTATCATCTTCTAATTAACCTACAAATCATTTAATGAAGAGCAATGTGGGTGCAGAGGGGTGGGAGCAGTGGTGCAGCGAGAGGTACATTCCAGCCTTCAGGGCAGGATTGCAGCTTGAATTACGACCTACCACTGTATCTGTTTTGGCACCCCAGTGGTTAATAGGAGCCCTCTTTGTCCWGGGGTTGCTGGGGAGACGGTTCCTGTACCTCAGGAAGCAGGGAGAAGAGAAGTTTCCTGTTTTGAAGAAGTTTTAAGGACTATTTTCCTCCAATCAGGCAGCAGATGCCTAAGTAGGAAATGGAGAATGCAGCTGCCAGCCCCACTCCGGGTCAGTGACTGCACTAATCATTGCAGGCAAGGCTAACCACAGTCAAAAAGGCCCCAGTGATAAGTGGTTTGCAGAGTTAAGGGGAGGACTTCTTGTGGATGGGGCCTTGACCAAGACTCACGCTGGAGCAAAACCAAAACAAATCCAAATACTAAGAGGAAATGGGCATTCAGCTTCCTCCATATGTGTACCTCTCACACAGCACATCACACCCAGTATAAAGCCCTGACAAAAATTTTAAGGGAGCCATGAGATGTCTACTAATTGTTATAGTTCAAAACAATGCTCTGAGGTAGCGGTTGCCATCATTTCTGTAACTTTCTCTCTAGCTGATGATTCACTGCTGAGGGAGACTTGCATGTTGGGGGTCTCCAATGCATGGTCCTGCCAAATGCAGGAAACCAGTCATAATTTTTCCAGCCTGATTTTTTTTCCCCTTTGCAGATCAAATTTAGCAAGAATGTTTGCTGACCTCTAAGAGTGAAGTTTAGCTTTGGCCCCAGTGAAGCTAGAACTCCTGCTGACTTTTGCCAAGACTCTGCCTTTTTTTAATCAGTGCCCCTTTTTTTTCCACTGATATCACTTTTATACCTGCATAACATCTCTCGCTCAACAGCATAGCTCTTCACTTGGCCTTGCTTGCTCCAAATGATGCTTAAGGTGCTCGTCTACAGTCTTTCAGCTCCTAGTCCACAATTTAATTCCTCAAGATGTTATTTCCTCCGGTGCTTTATATAACAGTCAGTTTAAGAAATGACGTGAAAGGCTAGAGGAAAACTGAAAGTGCAAGGCTCACTGCAGTAGGAAAATCCATGAAGTGTATTATTATCTGTTTCTCTGTTTGTTGTCTGTAGCGCTTATGAGTGCTCCTGACAATTTGGCAAATACAGGCACTGATTACTTTGAAGTGCAGGATCATCACATCACATTGAGCAGAAAAGCTGAGTGATGCCAAAGGAAACTTTACCTGGGTGAGATTAGTTAAGGAAAACTGAGGAAGAACTGGAGAATTATGCCTCTGGGGACATGAGAAAGAAAGAAAACCTCCATAGCACTGAAGAAGATGGGAGATCCAACTGTAGCATTTTGTAAGTTCTCAGACTTTGTGCCATTACCTATAAATATTGGGGTTTTAAAAATATTTATATTTTTTAAGAGAAAGCAGCATACATCTCAGAAACTTGGTACATAACAGGAACCCTGATGGCACTGTGAACTGGACTGGAAGCCCATAAACATCCTTCCTGAGAGGACTGGTGCTCTCACCCAGGGCCCTCTACTGAAAATGGCCAGTGAAATAACCAGTACGCATATAGTTAAGCTAGAGTCAAAGTCATGTTTGGAGAGTTTTGCAGCTCTATTTCTCTGTAAGGAATACAAAGGTGGGACTGGTCTCCCAGGAACCAATTCCACTCTCCTTCCAGTCTCCCCTGAAACTTTATGGGATCTATATACCTCAGATATAGATGAATGCCCTTACGCATATAACCGGTAGCATATTTTCAGTGTTACTCATAAATAATTGGAAATTGTAATGCTCTTTTTCTTTTTACAAAAATACGTACAAGAAAAAGATATGCTACAAAGCAAAATAACAAACTGCCACATACAGGAGAGAATAGTTATCACTTCACAACTATAACTCTCCTCTTCCTCTCTCCTCTCCACTCCCTTTGTGTTTTTCTTCACTTTTCTTTTCTTGCCTTTGTTTAAAGTATACATTTTTCAGGACCAAGACTGTGACTGATGCCTGTCAGGTTCTTTGCTATCAGTTTGATGTAAAAAGAGAACAAATGCAGAGCAAAGGTAGCCAGCAGACTGTCTATCATAAAAGGCACATTTGTGCTCTAAAACGAGAAGTGATGTTTATAAGCCAGGAAATATTGCACCAAATTGCACTGAGCTGGGGGGATAATGCTGTCACCTTCAACACGAGCAAACATCAGCTTAGGACTTTTTTGGTCCACTCTAGCTAGTAGGTGAGCTGGGTCCCTGCAAGGTCAAAGATTTCATCTCAGTCCCCAAAAGGCTTAGAATAATTGTTTTGACACCACTTGTGTGAATTTCTCTCTCCCCAAGAGAGGTTCACCACTAAACCTTGAGGTAACCCCGAGACAACCCTTCAGCCTCCTTCTCTATCCAGAACTCTCAAGAGAGCATTAAGTCCATACCACAGGATCCTGTCTAGTGTTGCAGTCCTAAAGCACATTCCTGCCAATGTACCTCAAATCCTAATGTAACACCTCTACAGCAATAGCTCTCCTGGCTCCCCAGGCAACTGGCCAGCGATGAGTTGTCATGACAAACAGCACTCCCTGCTTTCTAGCTCTGAGTCTTGCTTTTGAGCAAAGAGGAAAAAAAAAAGAGAAAGTTACAGAGAGATGACACCAGTTACTGCAGGACAGACAAAATACTACAGACACAGGAATTTGTCATTAGGCAGCAATGACATCAGTTTACAACTGCCCCAGTGTTATTCCATCATAGCAAAGATAAATATCCAAAATGTTTTTACCAACTGCTGTAGCCACAGCTAGCTGTTACTACACTCAGTTCATCAAACCACCATGTTTTACATTGTATTTTATCTGCTGTTCCAACGAAYGCACCTGGTTAATAACCTGTATTTACTTTTTTCCATTCTACTTTAGTAAACGATCTGGGTTTTGGTGGATTGCAGCTTATATGCGGGCAATTTATCCCTGAACAATTGCAATGTTCATAMACAATAATGTCAAAAAAGACCTAATCAGCTACCACATATATTCTCCCCTATGGCTCTACAGACAGGCATTGCCAAGTCATCAGCTTGAGTGAGTGCCAAACTCAGGACCTCCTCCTTCTGTCCCCTGAGATTTCTCAGGTAACAGATAACCAGCAAGAATGTTCCCCCCCTCCCCCCAAATTTCAAAATAGCATGGAAATAGATGGTTTCTCAGGCAACTAAGACCAGATAAATGTAAAGATATATAAGGTGATGTCAATTTCTGAAATTGTACTGAGAAGTAAGTAGGAAGTTTAGCTCAATGTCATTTGGGGGCAACCCCCTCCACCCCAGACCCCCCTCCTCCACTGCATTCTTTGCTTACTATCAGAAAATTGTTTTAGTACGGCCATTGACATCAAAACAGTAAAAATAAAGGCTATGAGTATGGCGAATGAAGAATAGGCAGCAGGGTGAAAGAACAAGAAAAATGTCCTAGAAGATTGCTTATAATGAAGTAGACCTCACCCTGAAGAACTCCCTCTGTAACAGCATAGAGAGGCTAAAAATAGCAATTAGGATGCATAGATAGTGTAGTATGACATGCTCTAGGTGACTCTGCTTGAGCAGGGAGGTTGGACTAGATGATCTCCAGAGGTCCCTTCCAACCTTACCAATTCTATGATTCTATGATTATACAGAGGCCACAGAACTTCACTTGAATGTCAAGCAGAGTGTTAGTTTAAGTTACAGTGATAAAAAATAAGATTCCAATATGCTACCCAGCTCTGATGTAAGAGGGCACTTAAGTATATGGAGTAGCTCTACTTAAGATTATCCACTTGCTTAGATCTAAGCAGGTACTTAAATAATCTGCTGGATGGAGACCTACAAGCCTAGACTAGTCACTTCAGTTTTAAAATTCAGTGAACTTATTAGGTAGATAGTTGGATTATATTTTGAAGGAAACCCTTCAAAAACCTTTGTTAAAAAATCATCTCATTATTTAAAGATTGTAGAATTTAAAAAAAACTATGTGTGTTTCGTTCATTTCCGTTAATGAGTAATGGAAATAGATTTTTTAGTTTCACTTCTAGTAAACTAAATCATGGATTCTCCCTGAGGAAAACGATTCCTCTGTGCTGGACCTTGCCTGCTGCAAGGGGTGTTTTTCTGTGGTGTGGCCTCCAGCCTGCAACAGTCTTCTTCGCAATATGTTTGCAAAAGTAAAGGATATTCCTCTTTTGGCTGAAAAAGTTTAATTTTACCCTTCGGAGTCTCCTGAATGCATTCATGTTCCAGTTCTTCCATTTATTTTTAATACAATCATTCCTCATTATTTGAATTTTGAAGAGGAGCAGAGAATAAACTGACAAATTTCAAGCAGGTCTTTTATGGTTCTTATTTGCATTTAGCTCTAAAGCTCCTAAAGCTTTCCATCATTTCATGACAAGAAACTGTACCCTAGATTGTCTTTTACATTCACAATAAAGAGGCTGTAAGCGTTCTGCTTAATAAATATATTTCACGTTTCTTTTAAGATAGTGAACACTACAGCGTTGGTTTGGTTTTGTTCACCATTGCACCCAAACTCTAGCTTAATTGCTCATCAAGTATAGTTCTCAGGATCCGAAATTAGGCTGTACTGCTCAAAAATATATTTCTTGGTGAACAGTGCATGTGTTGCATGTATCTCTCAGCAGTGCATGTGTTGCATTTTTAACCCAGTATAAACCAATTCAAAGTTCACACCAATCAGATTTGATGCAAAAGAGGAGACAGTGACTCCTCGGGGTACCCACACACTCTGCCCTTCATGGCAGGAGGCCAGCCAAGCTTCAAGCTACTGGTGTAATGCTAGGAATAAGAGCTGTCCCCTTCTGTTAGGTCTAGAATTGTGCTGGAGTGTTCAGCTCCATCCACAAAATACAGGGGGGAGAGAGAGAGGAGTCTTTCTTTGCTCCATCAAATTGTCCATGAACTAGCTGTTCAGATCACAACCCACGAAGTATCATTGTTCTTCGCCCTAGAGCAGACCACAAAGGATTTTGAGTGAAGTGAACATTAGAAATAGTACAGCAGCTGTAAGACCACCTGGCCAAATACTTGCAGAACTTTTTTTTTCCAGTAAGCTTTGTGTTGCTAGTAATATACTTAACCAGTATTTTTCCACTGTGTATCCAGCTCTAAGAATGAAAAAYCTTGCTACTTAGAATATGTTTTTCTGGTTCTTAGGAAAACTTCCCAAATTCTGGGGCCTACCTTTTTAGTCCATCTATGAAAATGTTTTTCTTCTCTTGCTCCCCCCTCCGCCCAATCAAAGTGTTTTATTAATTTTAAACTGTTTAACCGAAAAGTCATTCTCCTAGAAAATGTACTTAAGGGATTGTTTTTCACATCACCTGTGAAAGCTTGACTTAATTTTTAACCCGTGCTTTCCTTTTCATTGTTCCACATAAGCTTTTTCTCAAACTTTGAGACATCCTGCATTTGTATTTCTGGAACTGCTCTAGATTATGTTTTCTAGTAATATAAGAGATTTGTATTTACTGACACTGGCACGAAGGTGGCAGGAGGCAGGAATAAATCAGGGACCAGTATATGAAGTCAGGAGAAGGCCAAACAGCTGCTGGTCACAGGTGGCCCAGGGAAACCCATTTCATTCCATGCATCAGGGCATGTACCAGGCATGCTGTGCTATCAGGGCATAATGTCACAGCCCCTTCCATTTCCTTATCTATCTGAACCAGAGTAGGAATGTAAGAGCTGCTATTGTGAATTTATGCATCTCTGAAACCATACAGAATTACACATTCTTGCTTGCTTCTAAGTCTAGTGACACAACAAGGGTTCCCCAAAGAGTCAGAATCAGTCATTCCTGAATCTCAGCCTCAGTGTAGGGAGAGACTCAAGCCCACAGAAAGAAGGGCTTGATTCATATCTCCCTAACTGCTTACTTTGTCTTCTCCATGGTCTGAGCCCTAATGTGTAAGGCATTCTGCACCCCACCAGTCACAGTGAGACAGTACTGAGGAAGACCTAGGAAAGAGCTCTTGTTACACCGAAGAGTATCTGCCACCAGGATGATGTTAGTTATTAGGTACTTTACAAAGTAGAGCAAACAACATCTGAAATCAAGTTCCTCTCAACAGTGTTAGCAATAGTCCTGCTTTCTGTGGGACGTAGATGTCAAAGTAGGATGTGATAGCTTCTCACATGCACAAATACCAGCTTGGATTTCTCTGGACAGGCATATAGGCTTATTCCTCCCCTTCCCAGCCTGCTGGCTGGAAGAGCTCTGGTCTGGCCCCAGGGATTCCTCTGGCCTGGGAAGGAATGGCCCTTCTCCAGCTGGGAAGCAACCCTTGAGTTCAGCTTAGCCCTAGTGAGGTTTCTCTACCCAGTGAGGTAAGTCAGAGGGCGGATTTGCAAAGTTGCACCTGTTTGCGTGAGCAATGCCTGCCCCACYGGGGAAAGTAGCAGGGCTACAGCCTGCCTCCACTGAGAAGAAGGGAGCAATGCAGTCTTGTCTGGGGGTTACCGACTAATGACACCCCCAAAACAGGCAGCAGGGCTCAGCCACAGACTGCCTTTGTTATCTTCATTGAGCTAGAAGCTGGTTCTTAGGCCAAGGGAACGAGACACCTGATTGGGGCTACCTGAAACTGCTCGAAGCAAGCATGGCTTGTGTGTCAAGGACTGTCCCTGGCTCCCTTGCGCGCAGACACCACTTCAGTGGGAGATGATGTCGGCCCCCAAGGATGCCCCTGACTGGGAGCAAAAACCGCAGCTGGGCTTGGGGGAGGGCAGGGGGTCACCTCTGCAGGGGGTGCATGGGGCGGGGGGAGCTCCTGTCTCACGGGGGGCGGGTGTAAAGTGGAGCAGGACAGAAGAGTGATGGGTGAAGGGGGAGATAGATGGAGGGGGAATGGATGGAGGGGAGATAAGGAGGTGGGTGGGGGTACGAAGGAGTGAGCCGCCCGCTGCGCCTTTAAATTTCCACGCTGGAGGCACCCCGAGCCGTGCCGCTCGCCCCCCCGCCTGAGCCACGGGGCTGCGTGCGCCGCGGCGC
>NW_028186408.1:762184-951297 GCF_003343005.1 Rhea americana | reverse complement strand
GCTCGGGTGCGGCCGCCCCCGCCTGCGCTCCCCGCGCCCCCAGCGGGGCTCTAGGGCCGGGCGCGTCCGGCAGGGGCGAAGGCGGCGGCGCCCCCGGGACCATGCGCTGAGCGCCCGGGGCATCCAGCGAGCAAAGTTGCCGTGGAAGATGAACAACACCGGTAAGTGCGCAGCTCCCCCGAGATGGCTCTCCGCGCCCGCGCATCTTTCCTCCGCGGTCGGCAAACGCTGGCCGGGCATCCTTGCTCCGGGACCAGCACCCTCCTTTCCCCAGCCCGGCACCGGAAAGGCGCCCCGTCTTCGGGGCCGCTATCCCCGGGCCGGCACTCCCCGTCCGGGCTCTCCCCCTTCGCGGCTGGCAGCCCTCGGACAGCGTCGCGGCCGGCACCCTTCCTCCAGGCACCCCCGTGCAGGACGGGCGCACGCTCAGCATCCGCTCCTCCCCGCCGCGAGACGCGCCCCGCTCCCCCGTGGGGCACCGCGCCGCCCGGAGCGGGCCCGGGGCAAGCGGCATCCCCGCGGCGAGGCGGCCGCTCCGGGGAAGCCCAGGCTGGCAGATCAGGAGGGCTGAAGGATGCGGCTCTGCACCCGCTTGGACACATCCAACCTTGCACAAAGCCCCTAAGAAATCTGCTATGACTTCCCTTCGGAAAGTTTCTTTTGGGGGTGGTGCTTTTTTTTGTAAAATTTTCTCTCCAAGGCAAACCCAAACCTCTCCTCTCTCCCCTTGTTACTTTCCTCTCCCCTCCCCCCACCCCCCATTGGAAACCGGGAAGGGGAAAAGCACAGGGGATGAGGAGGGCACAAATATTAAAGCCAAGATTTTCAACAGTTAAAAAAATTAAAAGATGTCACTGCAAACTGGGGCAAACTGTAAATTCTCCACCAACCGTATCTGATACGGGTAAGGCATGTGTTTAAAAAGTGTAGCAATCCGGGAGACAATTGCTATTGACTCTGGAGATACTTAGAAAATCTAATGTTGCATCTAGAGGTAAAGAGGAAGCAAAATAGTCGGTCCCTTTGTGCTAGCCCTACAGTTTTCCATGTTTTCCTTTTCCATAGGGTGAATGTTGTTGGGCACTTCACTTGCATGGGTATACACTGAAGCTCAGCGATTGCACTGCTAGCTACAACCGTCATGTGTTGGGAAACTGTGAATCATTGTTTGCCAAAACATAGGAACATAGGATTGGAAGGATCTTCTGGGTCAAATCCAGCCCTCTGTTGTTGTACCAGGAAGTCATACCACCCCTTTGAGTTTAAAGTAAAAGGTTCTCTCTCCCCTTGGAAGGGGGAGCAGGACACCTTCCTCTCCCACCCAAGAACTGGTGACATTTCTATTGTGTTTTCTGATTCTGTCTGGACTGGACTCCCTCCCTCCCAGGAGACAAACTCATTTGAAGGTCAAGTGAGCCAGCCAAAAATTGCTTTAGCCATGACGCTCCAACCTCTCGTTCTCCATCTCTCCATTATTTAAAACAGAGCAGTTCTAATCTGATCCTGATCTCAGTGAAGTGCAGTGTAAGGAGTATCAGATGCATCCATTAGTAAAGTCTGAAATTATTAGTGGTCTTCATTGTTCGGGAATGTAGGACTGAATGGGACTACTTTCCTTACCAAAAGAGTACCCGTTGCTACAGGTCACAAGGCCATATTAGACCTTCTATCAGTTCATCAAGTTGTATCTTAAAACAAAACATTCTAAGTAGCTCTCCTGCTAATCCTCTCAGGTGGTTGAGAACCGCTTACCCTTGCTAGTTCTTCTGGTTTCCAGACCAGATTCATGGCCATTTATTCTTTCGATTACATTGTCCTTTTGCTTAAAAATAGTTCTTTTCCTCTGCTGGTGTTTACCTTCAGGTTGTATTTATAGAGTGCTCATATCCCTTCTCAGCCTTTGTTTTGTACATTCACACAATGCAAGAAATTTCTCTCCCATCAGTCCAAAACAGAGCTTCCCACTGAATCTGAAGGAGAGGGGCATTTATTAACTGGCACAATTCAGGGACCTGCATTAGTGATTTCTGTGTTACACTGAATACATAGCACCACTAAACAGTTGTGCATATGAGGTAGCCTTGATCTCACCAAAGTTAAAATAAAGACATACAGAAAACAGTGAAGAAGATACAGATTATTCTCAGAGATTCAGAACTGATGTGAAAAGCAAGATTAAGCAGTCCACGTAAGGTCCCAAGAAATCTGTGGTAGAGACAAGAGCCAGACTGCCATCTCCCAGCCTCTAAGTACCTATTTGTTTCCCAGGTGCTGAAATGATACTGGCCAAAGGAAAAATGTACAGCTGATAGACTTCAAATTGTTCAGAGGCATAAACAGACTATTCTTTYAGCTGCTATGGAAAGTAATATATGGAAAGTTACCATATGCCCCTGTCAAGGAATTTTAACCAACATCTTCTTTGGCTCCCAGAGAGCAATGTATGAAAGAACAGGCACACATAAGCTGTCTGCTGCAGTGAGAGCTTCCTGTTGTGAAATCATATCCAGTTTGGAAATACCACAAACATTTTCAGTTATGTTATAAAGAAATACATGTCAGTAGCTTAAAGAAAGGTATTTGAAGTGTCATGCATTTGTTTTTTTCTTAGACAACACCTCCAGCCCTTCAGATACTTGTACGCACAGTCTACTAAAGACAGTGAAACTGCTGGAGCATTTGCAGGATCAAGACTTTGGAACTGAAATTCATCCTTTCCTTTCACACTAGGTTTTTTATTGCTATGATCAGATTGTCTTTAGATTTTACCCTTTCCTCAGCAGTGTTTCTCTGTGGGATGCTACACTACTGTATTGTATTTACAGATGGCTGCAATAAAGTTATATAGTAAGAGAAATTTGTAAGCTATTGATCTGACATACCAGAGTCATAGTGCATTGATCTGATCAGAGAGGACGGATTCCAGTAACTGTATAGTACAGCATTTATATCTGAGCAGAGCGTGATGTGCTCTGACAGCCCGGCTGCTAGTAATTCAATTAAGATTTGTAAGGAGACAAAAATCCCATTGAATAGTTACTACTGACTATGGGTCTTACTCCACACCAGTGGAGCCTTCTTGCTGTATACGGAGGGCTTTTGATTACACACTTGAAACATATACTCTGATAACAGAGGATAGATTTTTTTCAAAAGCACCACAATGATGTAGAAGTTGAAATTCCATTTTCATGAAGGACTGAGGCATTTAGGAGCCCACATCCTGCTGGCCTGTTCAGGACCTCAGCTCTGAAGAGCCTAAAGCCCGAACTCTCAGAAGATACTTAAGCATCTAGTTGCTGTTCAAGTCAGTGTGGGAGCTGGTACCTAAATCTAGACTGAGGTCCCATTTGAAAGGGAGACTTACAAACACCTTTTCTGTTTCAAGTGACTCCTCTGCAACTGTTTTCATATCTTATTTAGCTGTTGCTGCTTTGAACTTTTCAGTTCTCTCTGACAATTTGAAGTAAGTGATGGATCTACACACTATACAACATAAAGATTTTTGCAATGAGTAGTGTGAAATTCATGACATCTCACTTATTTACAATGCATCCTGGGGTCCTAGCAGTGACAGCACTGGTGTTATACGAGTAGAACCCCTCAAAGGGATTATACTTTCCTTGTAAATCATTCTACCCCATCTATTTCATCTCCAACATATTGAAGTAGGTTACAGAGCATATGCTGTCTACTTACCACAATTTGAAATGGCATTAAAATGGCTTATCTCCATAGGCAGATCAAATACTACCTCACTGGCTGGCCTGGACAGCAGATAGAATTGTAATTACAGATTGGAACCTACAGTTCTTGCACTGGAAATGAAATAAATGAGTTTTAGGAGACACTGTGCTTTGCTTGCTTTATAGTCCTGGCAGCATTAATGTAGGGGTTGGTGCCCATGTTCTAGCCAGGTCCAAAGCCACTTCATCTGCAAAAAGCTGTTTATTTCATTTACAGCAAAACTGCACATGTTGTTTTGATAGGAAGCTGTGTCTACCATTCAATCTCAGAACAATTTCTTCTTCAACGAGGCAAGCCATGGTCAAAACATAAAATCATGTGTTGGCAAAGCTGAAACAGATACAGGTAGAGAATTTCTTCTCTGTCCTGCTTTGTAAGAACTTCCTGTTGTTTTTGTAGGTGATATATGGAAACTCCTACCTCTGTACACTGCAGTCACACTGTTTCCATGTGTTCCCTTTTGCCTGTGGCCAGTTACTGTCCCTGGCATTATGCTTCAACATGTGAACTCACCTGCACAGGGCTTTCTCTCTCTCTCTCTCTCTTTTTTTTTTTTTTTTTTTTTTTTTTTTTCTCCGTTGATGCAACACCTAACCCATGTGGCTTTTGTCCATAGTTGAAATTCTTAGCACTGTCATTCTCCAATGTGAGAAATATCACGAACATGGAGGCCATTGGTATAGGATTGGTTTTTTGTTGTTTCATGTTGTTGGCTAATTTACGGGACAGAAATGCTTCCATGAAATAACTTGTATAATTTTTGGTTCAAATCTCACATGTTACTACAGCTATAGCAGCGTGCCAAGTGATATATAAATAAATGAGTTACCACTTAACTGATACTCTTGAGGTTGCTTACTTCCCTTTCCTCAATAGTGGGATTTTGCTCGCTTAAAGCGTGGAATTTGATCCTAGTCTTTGGAGGAAGTTACAGATTTGCTTGACAAAGGCAACTGCACAGATGCAAAGACGTTATGTCTGCATGGTATTTTAGTACCACATTCTGATTTAAGAGAAAAGCATTTATATAAGAGCAATAAAGTATGGGTTAATTAGATTGAGGACTGGCTAACTGACAGTTCTCTGGAAGCAGTTATCTCTGTACACTCATTAGATGGTGGCATTTATAATGCAGGGACCGGGAACAGGTTGATGCTGTTCAACACTTTCATTGGTAGGCACACAAATAGAAAAGTATCCGATGACAAAGTTCATTTAATGATGCAAGGACTGGTAAAATGGTAATTAATAATGTAGGCAGGGCAGTTATGTGAAGAGAACTGGTTTATTAAGTTGGATCCATTCAAACAAATTACATTTAATGCAAAATATAAAGCTATCAGTTTAGAGAAAATGAATACAGAAAATGTAGCCTTTGGAAACAATTTGGAGGTTGTAACAGACAAGCAAGTCAACTTGACGCAGTAACAAGCTAATAGAGAATAGTGAGGACTGGCTCTAAGAGAGCACAGAGCTCTGTATCATCACAACCCACTCTGGAATGTTTCCTACATGTCTGTCCCCTGTATTTTAAAAGAGCTATTGGAAAATTGGAGAAGCTTCAGAAAAAAATCCTCAAGAAAATATTTCAGGACAGGAGAAACTGTCCACCTGCAAAGATTGAAAGAGCTCATCTATTCAATTTACCAAAAAAGAAGATTATGTAAAAATGTATTTGCAAGGCAGTATATGTCTTCCCAGGAGAAATACTGAATACTAAAAAGGTCTTTAACCCAGCGGAAGAAATGGTAACAAATTCCAAAGGCTGGAGGTAGAAGCCAGACTGCGCTAAGTAGAAATAAGGGCTTTATTTTACAAATGAGTGATTCATTACGGGAACAAGGTATGGAGGATTCCAAGATAGATTCTCTACCTGTTGCTGTCTTCAGACCAAAGCTCTCTGGAAGACAAGTTCTAACTTTATTCTGGTGCAGCTGATTGATTGAAATTGCACAGCTCCTGATCGGAGCTGAATGAGACTTTCTCATGCCCTTGCCTAAATATTCTCCCTCTGCCTTCTGTATCTTAAGCATCTTCCACCTGTAGTGTGGAAGAAACACACTTCCTGGGCAGAAACAGTGAGAAGCAGGTACTATGTGCATCCGTTTCCACTGGGCATCTAGGTTTGGTGCCCTCTCATCCCACTGTTGCAATGTCGTCCCTCCATCTGCATGGTCACTTCCATCTAAAAGTTCTGCAGATCCCTGAAACTATGCAGTACATTTCTGCTCTCTGCTCTCAATGTTTCTCCAATTTTAACATGTCTGAGCTGAATTAATGCCAAAGGAATGAAGAAACACAGTCCACAAAGTTCATCAGTCAGCAAAAGCCACTTTCAGCATCCTTAGAGATGCCTGAACTAGACTGGCACCATTCATGGCTGCAACTGGTGTCTGCGCCAGAGAGCTAAGTCATTCCTTAGGCTATCATCAAAGACTATGAGCCTGGACATGTCTACAGATTTCACTGCAAATGTGGAAACTCATTGTTCAATTAGATCTTTGGACCAAATCCAACTGCTCAGTGTTTTTCTCTTTTTTTTTTTTGGGGGGGGGAGGGGTTGATGTGGTTCCCTATAAGCCTTAATCTAGACTAATTCCCAAATTTGGAGAACATTTGAATGTGTGTAGTTGCAGTCTTTGGGGCAATTGTGCATTGTATAACGTGTATTATTTAAAAGAAACGTTTTGACAGTTAAAGCTGTATGGGTTGATTGCCATTCTAGGAGAGGAAACTTGGAGGTGGGGAGGAACAAGGGAAGAACTATACTGTAATTTTATGCACACCATGGCAGAAATGAAACCTTGTTGAAACATAGCTTTGCCCAGAGGAAGGTGGGTAAGGAGAGGAAGCTATCCTTGTCAGTACAAGGAAACATTGAACAATAAGGGGAGGAGCAGGCTAAAGAAATTCCTATTCCCCAAGAGTTTCCTTTTAAGCACAAGGTGGGTGTGTCTCACTCCAACATAAAACACATCCTAAAATAAACATGCATAATTATTTGTGAACATACACATTCCTTATGGTGCAATGTTGTTTTTGGCCATTCAGAAATTACAGCCAGATCCTTTTAAATGGCTCTGACACCAAAGGAAGCAGAAATTGAAGCAGAGTGGGACTGTCCTGATCAAAGGCAAATAGTAGTCCTTTGTGCTTGACAAATTTGCTTTCATTTCATTAATTGTTTGGGGTATTTTTTTAATTTTTAAAACATTTGTTTATTAAAAAACCATAAAGAAGACCAAAAGATCGAAAAGAAGTAAGAAAATTATTTAAGGAGATAACTGATAAGCAGTTATAAAACAAGTAAGGAAGAAAACAGAAATGGCCAATAGTTGGCACAGTGGGAAAGAGTAGGACACAATGCCTGTTGTTACCATACAATGAACAGGGTCCATTGTGTAAGTTCTTGTCTGCTAGCTATGTTTCTGAAGGYAGCAGAAGGAAAAACTCAAGATTAATTGATTTGATTTGGTAGATAAGGGTGAAAATGCAGACTGTGCTCAGGATTTGTCAGATCCCAGGAACAGAGTAGGTAATACCTGTGTCCCACTCTTGGATGGACATTTCTAGGAAAAATAGGTCATAGACCAGCCAGGAGGTCATAAACATAGCTCTTCATTTTACAAGATAATTCACTTTTTAGAAATATATTTTGATGCTCACCGAAGACTGCACTTGCAAGAAGTCCTGGCATTTACAGAGGGATGGAGGTTCCTTTGACTAGAGAAAGGAATGAAGTTACACACTGAAAACTGAACTTGAATTGAAAACAGTAACTTTCTTATTTTGGATCATAACTATTTTATTCAGTGCATTATGCCTCAGCTGCATAATCAATGTAAAGCATTAGCCAAGCTTTTAGCAAACTGTCTTATCCATTGTAATTACTGCTGGTTCACAAATAAAATGTAACTCTATTTTTTGTTTCCATAGTAAAGGCAGATGAGAAGATTGTGCGTCTGGCCACCAAGAGTTCATGTCAGTTTGGCCAAGTTGAATTAATTCTCAATCTGTTGATGAAACCGATTTTTTTGACTGTTGTGTAAATTCTGCAAACTACACACTGAATTAAAACCCACTTCTATGAAATGTTTGTACTGTGTTATGAGAACAGCTACTATGGCCAAAAAGCTCTCTTTTTTTTTTTCCCTTCCCTGCAGTAAACCACTTCAGCACTCTTGAATCAAAGTGTTTATACTTAGCTCAGGGCAAAGAGATTTCTGGGGCAGGTTCAAAGGGGTTCTACTGTCATTAGTCCTGCTCAGTGCCAGAGATGCTACCTGTATCATGTGACACACCCTTGGCTCTTCAGCTGGACATCTTTATCTCCCCCAGAGTGCTTGGGTTACATCTGCTTGAGTTCATCTATGACCTTAAACCATGTTCCCTGGTGTTGCAGGGCCACACGGAAGCACAGAGAGTATGCTCTGTGCTCATCTCTCCATCAGTTCTCTTCTCAGAGCTGGATCTTTCACTAGCTGGACTCCTTCTGTATTAGAAGTTACTGGTGTAAGATAAAGTCAATTGTGCTATATACTCTGGTATAAGAAACTGTGATGACTAACATGGCTTTTCTCTCTTTTTTCCAGAAATTACAAAGCCACCACTAGCACCAAAACCAAAGATTATTGGTCATCTTTCTCCAGTAGTTGTCTCTAAATTTTCTCCTTCGTTGCCAAGGTCTGATATTCTTCATAACCCAAATTCTACATCTAGGGGTCCCAAACCACCTCTTGCTCCCAAGCCAAAACTCGCAGCTGACACTGAGGGCAAATTCAGTGTTTATACCAATAACAACTTAAATAAATTCTCAAATGGGAAACTGGGATGTCGTGATGGAGACCTGTTTGAAGGAAATCAATATAATGATGAGTGCCCAGAATCTGAGGTGGATAATGAATACATTGTAGTTCCTGAAGCTCAGCTGATTAGCAAAGACTATAATGACTTGGAACATGAGCATRACCAGAGCCTAGACTCCTCTGCGGAGAATGTAGTCTTGGAAACTTCAGAAAAGGCAGGGAAGGAAGAGGATAACAACACTGCTAATGATGAGGACACTGGCAATCTAGAAATCACTGAAGCTGAGCACGACAACCCTTCAGATATTGCTGAACTGATGGAACCAGACTCAGAAGAGTCAACCAGAGACTGTGACCATTCCAAAGCACTTTGTGAGGAGTCCTCAGACACTTCTGATGTGGATTACGATGCTTTCAAGGATGAAGATGAAGATGTTGTAAACGACTGCAGTGAAATCAAAAACAATTTGGAGGAAACTTTTAATAGTCTGCAACTGGTTGAGAATTCTGGTGATTTTAAGACTGACAATGACAACATTCTGAATAGAGATGAGGATGAGATAGGTGATACTTGTGAAGACATACTAATGATAAAGTTTCTAACTGAGACTTTAGAGGAGGGAGATTGGTGTCCAGCACATGATGGTGATCACAGTGCGCAAGAAGAGCTTGACTTGAACATGGAAGAGGAGTTAGAAAATGAAGGCTGTGAGGGCACTAACATGCTGCCCAATGAGGCCGATAAAGAAACAGCTCCCAGCCTGGAACTGACTGAAAATGAACCCAACACTGAAGATGGTTTGGGAGACCCCATCCATCCAGCTGCAGCTGTAGAGGAGGAAGCAGACCCAGATGACCACACTGACACAAACACAGAAAATACTAGCGATGGCTGCCAGATTACTGAGAGGAGAGGCGAGGAGGAAACATCAGAGGCAGCCTGTGAAGCAAGTGAAGACTCCGAGAAAGGAGAGGAAGAAAATGTGAATGCAGAGAGTATGGATAATGGTTGTCAAATTACTCCTTTTGAGAATGAATGTGGTGAGGAAATACCCCAGGAATGCTCAGGTGAGAATCTACAAACACATGGGACCTCTCTGGACAAAGATGATCATATCTTTGTTACTCTCCCTAATGGTCTAGGGATGGAGTCAGAATTGGAAGATGTGCTCACTGAAGAGCACAGTGAAAGTGTTGTGGAAACCTCTGAGTCAGATGAGCTGCTCCTTAAAGACAGCAAGGTGGAACCGAATAGCCCCCATCAAAGTGTCCTAGATCCACCTGAACAGATCCCATTTGAAGAAGAGTTAGCAGTCTGTGAGCAAGGCAAAATTAATGTAGAATCTGAGAGCAAACAAGTCTTACATGAAAATTTAGCAGTTCCTGAGGTGGTCATTGAGCCTGAACAATCAGAGGAAAAAGAAACAAGCCGTGATTCTCTAGATGACCCTTATGTGCTTCCTGCAGAGAATGAAATCCCTCATGATGGACAAACTGATTTAAGAACCGATCACAGTAAAAGGGATGACTTAAATATGGATGATGAAAACAACYTGCTACCCATAGATCGGAAAAGCATTGTCACTAGAACCCGGTCGCTCTCTGGGAAAATGCCAGGCTATGTGCCAGAAACAGTTCCAGAAGAAAATGGGCCTGATACAGATTTGCCATCTTCCCACAGTGGCTCTGGGACTAAAGATTTAAGCAATAACTTACTGTCAGTGGAAGGAAAACCAATGGAAGTCAACAGGGCGCTACCAACCACATCAAGATGTTTTATTTTATATCCTCGGTCTTACTCCATTGAAGGGAGAGAGATGCCTGTCTCCATTTACAAAGAAAGTGATGGTTATGTACTGGATGATGGTAGAATAAAAAGGACAGAAGACAACTTGTCTTTGCCCTGTGTCATTGGTTCCTCAGGTAGTTTTTCCCAGAGAAATCACCTTTCATCAGGTGGTGCATCTACTCCATCCTCAGTTGTTGATATACCACCTCCTTTTGAACTTGCTTGCATCACCAAAAAGCCAATCACTAAAAGTTCCCCTTCACTTTTGATAGAGAATGAGTCACCTGATAAGTATTCCAAGAAAAAGAAATCTTCCTTTAAGAGGTTCCTCACTCTAAAATTCAAGAAGAAAACTGAAAATAAAATCCATGTGGATGTTAATGTTTCATCTTCAAGGTCCTCATCAGAGTCCAGCTATCACGGACCTTCAAGGCTGATAGAGCTGGACAGGAGGAGCCTAAGTAGCTCACCTCAGCTAAAATCACATGCAGGGAAGCTCCGCATGTCTGAGTCTCCCTCAGCTGTTCTTTTTTATAAGGATGGTAAGAGAAAAGGAACACCCAAGTCCTTCAGCAGGAGCGTGTCAAGGGTGGAGTCCTTCGAGGATCGGTCCAGACCTCCTTTCATGCCACTCCCATTAACGAAACCTAGGTCCATTTCTTTCCCCAATGCTGACACTTCTGACTACGAAAACATTCCAGCTATGAGCTCTGACTATGAAAATATACAAATTCCTCCTCGAAGACCCACCAGAGCAGGAACTTTTACTGAGTTTTTTGAAGATCCCAGCAGGGCATTATCTGCTGCTAATGAGAATGATGGCTATGTGGATATGAGCAGCTTCACTGGCTTTGAGAACAAGCAACAAACCACCAACCAGGAAACAGAAAGGTACTGTAATAAATTATTATGTAAGACCTGCTAGCCTTGGCTGAACAGGCAAGTTCTCCCCTGCTAGGTATCATAGGCAGATCCTCTATGTTGCTTGGCTTATCCCCGTCAGGAAAAGCTTATAAGAACGAGTGGAAGAATACAAGATAAGCCTTTATCAGTCAGAAAATAAAACCACCCCCAGATTAGCATGTAGAGAAACTCTTTACCTTATAAATGTACACTGACAAGACCAGTGGAACTGGATCCTATGGTTAGCAGATACAAGCCAAAGAGCATTTTAAAATACTTGTTTTACCCAACGGATCTAACTGTTGTGGCCTTTTTTTTTTGGATTTCTTTGTTCTTCTGTAAGAAATATTTGTGACTTCTTAACTGAATGAAAACAGACCCCATTTGCCTGGAGGGGTCCTAAAATCTCTGCTTGATTTTATTCCTGTCAATTTCTCTAAGCAACTGTGTATATATACGTGTGTGTGTATATATGTACATCTATATAGTATAGTTTATATACATATATATCTGTTCAGTTATATATATGTATGTATAGTATATATATGTATACACACACATATGTGTATATATACATAAAAACTTTGTCTGTCGAAGTACAGCAATTAAGTATAGACCAGAAAATCCCAAATCACAAACTAATCAGCCCAATTACTTTCAAAATTTGCTTAAAAGCCTATCATTATGAACTCTTGACAGAGCTTCTGATTTCTGAATGAATTAAATGTCTGTCTGAAATCATATGCATTGCTAATATTAATAATATAATCTTTCATCTGCATTCTATTAGGTTATTCACAAACAAGAAAATGTTCCAAAACTACTGTTTTTCATAGTTAAATTGGAGCAATGCACTCAAGAATTTTTAAATAATATTCCATCATTACCTTCCTATAGTTGGTTTATCGCATACAATCAGTAGAGTGCAAAGATGTAAGGAAGAATGGTGTTTTTCACTAAGTTCATGGTAAACGGGTAACAGAAAAACAAGGTGCAAAGCAAACAAATGAAAAGGAATGTCTTTAATATAGTCAGATTTTGTTAGAGTGGTGTGAGAGAGAGAAAAATCTTCAAAGCAAAGTTTTTGTGTTCATTTTCATACATTCTCCTTATGAAGATTTAACACTGTTTCTTTGCAGTATTATTTTTCTGGTCCTCTCCCCTGCCAATGTGAATGGAACAAACCATGGGCATTTTACACATCCCTCTTTCAATACTTCAGACCTGGGTATTGAAAGAGCTATTCTTTAATGCCTCTGAATGAGTCTCCAAACTGCTTCTCAGATAAGAGTGACATACAACGCTCTGTCTCTTTGGAAGAAGCAGGAACTGAGGGCAGCATGGAGAAGGATGTTGTGTCAGTGCTTAGGCTGTTGATCCTAACATGCTTGAAACTGAAGTGTCTAGGACTTGTGGTTTAGCTTTTTGGAGATGCTGGGCTGCCTACGATGTTGGGAGCTTGAGTGCTGCTGATGTTGGGACCCAGTGGAGTACAGTATAGCTTCATAACATGCACATCTCCAGAGCAGTGCTCAACAGAAGTTGTCTTAGTCATACTCCTTTCAACAGCTCGTGTTGTGCCCAACACACTGACGTTTGCTCTTGGAAAAACTGGCCAGTTCTTTGTGCCAATGAAACACCGCCCATTTTGGGTCATTCTTGAAGAACGAAGTTAAAAATACTAAAACTACGTAAATTGCTGTGACTTGGGCCCATTTAAGAACTTCCTGTGGAAGCTTGTTGTTTTAAAGGGAGAGCCAATCCAAACTGGTTCAGGAAGTCTCAAGGTCAAGGCGTGAACATAATTTTTCAGGCTGCTGCTTGTTATGCATGCAGTTTCTGCTGTCAGGAGAGAAATGGAGGCTCGGCTCCCATGAACAGCCCCTTTACAAAGGCAAATGGGGCAGAGAGCAATACACATACGTCTCTACTGAGATAGCTATTATTTGCAGCATTTGCGAGGATGTTTTGGACAAAGACCTGCCTGAAAAGCTTTGATGAAATACAAATCAGTAATACACATCCAATGGTATAACATACTTAGAGAAACAGGTGTTATGTGCTAATCCTAAAGCAAGGCAAATCATGTAAGTACTTATACATGAGCCTATTTACACATACATAGATGATGTATGGATAAGGATATTTTATTTCCTGTTAAAGCAGTTCTGCCTAAAATATCCCTCAATGCATTTACACTTTATAATATGAATACCTGTCAAACACCTCTACACAGCTGCATTGGGACAATAATCGCTTCAAATTTCAGCCTGCTTATATCTTGAGGTTTATTTCAACCATTTGAGAGTACGAGTGTGTTGGATTAAACTCTTGCAATACATGAGTCTTGAGCCTATGAACTCTTTGGTACATTCCCCTGCAGAGCATCGGTATTTAGCATCTGCTCATATCTCATGAAATTGCTATGTTTTAATGTATGGCCCAGAACAAATCTTTTATTACATTTCAGCAAACAGAACTAAAAAGTGCTATAAAAAATTATAATAATCCAGGAAACACCACCACTATGTGTGATTGGGGAAAAGCATGGTGGGGGAGAAGGAAGGAAACTTAAAGAAATTGATGGATGAGAAGATTCACTGTTTAATTTTCTTGCTTAAAAAGAAAGATCGTATGGAGTAGATTTAAACTAATAATTCCTAATTAGAAGCAATCAAGTTTATAGAAAAAGTCCAATAATGAAAGTGCGCTAGCAATATATCTAAATTTACACTATCATCCCCAGGATAAAACTGGGAATATTGCCCCCTGAAGGGCAGTTATTTTATATCCCCCAAAGCTATATAATATTAATAATTAAACTCAGATTCAAGTATACAATATAGATAATCATTAGCCTTTCTGTACAGTATAGAATGAACGGGACAAAATGCCCCTGACCTTTCCCAGTCTAAATAGCCTGAGTCACACTTAGCTTTCACTTGCTTTTGAAAAGTCACTTTCTACCCCTTTTTCTTTGAAGAGCAGCACTTCGAAGTGCTGCTCTTCAAACAACAAACCAGTTGTTCAGGTTGAAAGCAACAGGCAGCTGGTTCCCACCTCTTGGACAGTACAGTGCAACCCATGGTATCATCTTGACCCTCAGCAACTCTAAATCAGAGCAACTGAATCAAAGTAACTGGCTAGACTTTAACCAGATGAAAGTCAGTTAGAATTAATTAAAGTATGTTGGGACATGTCTCAAGGAATAGTTTCAGTAACCCAGCTCTGGACCTTCAAAGCACCAACTTAAAACAGTGTGATAAACATCATGGGGATGGGAAAAGAGATACCTCAAATACACACTGTATTTGTCTACTCTGGTTCTACTCCCAGTGCTTTCAGGAGAGAGAGAGAGAGAGAGAGAGAGAGAGAGAATCTCTTATTAGGGTTCAGATAAGATGGCACAAGCTGTGTGTCTTAAGAATTGCATTTCCCCTTTTTGCTTTCTACTTAAGAGTTCATAATTTGGTTTTACTGTGTTTGCTAACTCTGAATCCTTCTTTCTGCTAACACGCTCAAAACCCAGAGAGGAAAGGAGCTAGGGAGACAAGAGGAATAAAAGGAGGATAATTGCAACACCACAACTGATCCAACTGAGCTGAGTATTCATGAGAAATAGGCTTTGAAAGCCCATGTTACTGTCCGCCTGTACATTCCTATGTGCTCCTGCATAAAATGGTCATCTATCTACACTGAAAGAACCTTGGTCTGATTACTGGACTTTCCACCAAAAGGGACTTGCTGAAACATTTACTCTCAAACAAACTGAGGGCGGGAGTGGGGCAGTGGGTGGATCCTGGTGCTCTGCACAATTACACCAAGGTTCTTGGTACTGGTCTCTAGGATTGCAAACTCATACCCGTAAATTACTCCTGAGGCTCCTGCTTTCCACTGCTCTTCAGGACATATGGCACCTATCAAACGCTTCTCAGCTTTAGTACAATCAGGAAACCAGATCACCTTTTCAGTATCCTATTCCTCTGTATATGTGCTTTATTCCCAATATCCTCAAAGGAAGGAGAAAGTATCTTTAGCAGAAAGCCAAGAAAGTAGCATGGCTTATGCATGTCAAGCAAGTGAGACCTCTCCTTTAGTTGGCCAGTTTCAAGTAGGAACATGTAGGTGCTCAGAGACTGACACAATAGTGCTAGAATCTAAAGCATTAGCATTGAACAAGATGCTTCATGGGTCAGCAGCTACACTACATGCTTGCAAGCAAAGTTCTTTACACATAGCCATAGTCATGCTGAGCTTGTGCCAGGCCTAGACACAAGCCTATGTCAGTTCAGACAGATGCCAAAATCTATTCCAAAATCAGATTACAGTTACACAGCAGTATAGCCACTGCCTGTAGCTGGTGAGCAGGCAGGAATGTAAACCTCCAACCTTAAAATGGATAAAAAGCAGAGGATGAGCAGATACCTTCTCCTCTGACAGGTACTTACCTATTCTTCTGCCTCAGCACTGTGTCCATCAACCTAGATTCTATCAAATTATGCCACTTAAGTGATTATATCCTTTCTGTTCTCTGCAGGTCATCAAACAGACACTACTTAACTCCAAGACAGCATTCAGATGTAGTCTATATGACTGCTTATTGCCTACCCTTCTGTAACAGACACAAAAAAGCCTAACAAAAGCTGAGAGTAAAGAATATTTTTGAGCATTAATACCCTGCCTAAACGAACGTTTGAATAACATGCAACTCAGAGCTTTAGATGTCCTTGAGCTTAAGGTGAAATTTAAACCATTAGAGTGAATTTTCCCCCAAATGGTAGATGTTTTTAATCAATAAAATCAAGGCACTGTATTCCCTGCTTTCTCTGCCCCTTTAAATGGAAGCACACGTTATATGAGATAAAATCACCTACTCTTCCGAGGCACAGCATGGTATCTAAGCACAGCATATGAAGGATAAGGTTTAAGTCTAGAGATAATAATACACATAATGGAAGCCTCAGTATAAACAATCCACACATGAAAATAGCAAAGATCAAGAACAAATGATCCTTTTTTTCCTATTTAAAACAGCATAAGAAATATGCAGGAATATTACAGATCTCTCGCTTCATAATAGCAAATCACTTTAATTTATACAGCCTCAAGGAAATTCACGCTGCTTTAATGTATGGTAAAGACTACTAAGTTTCCAAATAGAAAGAAGGTTCTTAGTAAACCTTTTATAGCAATACAGCTAGGATTGTCAGAGTGACAGTATATCAGAGTTGCTCAGATACTTTAGTAAGGGATAGACATGCAAAGAAGAGTACATGCTTGTTTTGGGAGAAACACTTAAAAGGTTAATGAAGGTACCCAAGACGATTTGAGGAGAAAATTAATGAAAGAATCTATCACCAGCTCTTTATCAAATGCTTATGCTGAATACAACTCCGTTCTTTATCTGCATCTATGCCAATTAACCTACAAGGCTCTTAGCTAATGATCAGAGTAGGGTGGCACAACTTAGAAGCTTCATGTACACAAGGGCAGATGCAAATGCTCAGGACTGCTTTTACTGATGTCCAGCAGAGTGAGTAAAAACTAACCCTGCATGTAATTGCACGCATTAAAGCAAGGTGAAATTGAGGATGCCATTTCTGAATTCCTTTAAATTGGCTGAATAAATCAGATTGCAGCAGCACTAGAACAGGTTGCCCAGAGAGACTGTGGAGTGTCCTTCTCTGGAGATACTCAAAACCCACCTGGATGCAACCCTGTCTAACATGCTCTAGGTGACCCTGCTTGAGCAAGGAGGTTGGACTAGATGATCTCCAGAGGTCCCTTCCAACCTTACTGATTCTGTGATTCTATGAGATTTTTTTCATCAGTTTCTTCTCATCACTCTCTCCTCCCTTTTCTTTTTTTCAATTAGCAAAGACATTTGAAACAACTTCATTTAACTTTTAAAATAGGTCATATATCCAGAGGACAGAGTTAATCTCCAAGCATGACAGGACTGAAGCCTGTAAGAGTGTCTGCCTTCAAATGCAAGCAATAGATCACAGCCTTTGTACATCTTCTTCACTGCTGAAAGCTTTCAGAGAACAGTAATTGACAGCTTGTGGCTTGTATGTTTAGTCTGTCATTCAAGAAAACATAGCTATAACTGTGGTTCAGAAAACTGCTCTCTTCTTCAGTTAGAAAAGAAATCAAAACTGCTTCTAAGAGCATGGTCTGTTTTACTGCTACCTCAAACACACACACTTAAACTCATCTGAAGAGTGTAAGAGAGATGGAAGGGTTTCTGTGAAGGATATTAGCAGCATTTATAAAATCTCTTTGTAATTGGTTAAAGATCCATTCCATTTAAATATTAATCAGACAATCAACAAAGACTTTAAAGGAATTTACATGAGATGTCTGAGATTATAGTCTGGTCTTGCTGGTCTCTCTTGCTTGTCAGCAAAAAGCAGTTTTTAATATATATAATGTAAGTCATTACAGTTCTTTTCCTTTAAAAGCTTTTATCCTTTAATAAAAGGGTAAGTAGGCAAATTTTTCCTTCCCCTAGTCATCACTGGCTTCTCATGCTTTAGTCACAGATAGGAGTTTCTAAAAGCCTATGTAAGAAAATGAGCGAGAAAGAAAAAGTGCATAAAGTGAAAGAGGAGATAGTTTGCATGGCAGAGAGTTAACTGCACACTTCCTGCCAGCCAATGTTTGTGGATGAACTGTGTAGCCATCAAAGTCCTTAAATACAGAAGATAGCTTATTTGGGAGGTTTGTTGTCATTACAAGATGAACACAGAAATGTTATATTCCCTGCTACTTTGAATGCAGTTTTGAGGAGCTGAGCTCAGCCCTCTTGCCATCAAAACCAACAGTTAAGTCACATGTCAAGACTTATTCTGGTCATTCTTCCTTAGACACTTCAAGTAAGGACAGACACTTGGAGCTGATGCTAAAGTGGATATTTTGTCTATGGGTCTGTCAGTGACATTGTGAGCAGCTCTCTGGAGCACTGAATCAATCTTTTTGCCAGGTTTCAGATAATGTAGCTTTCCAACCACAAGAAAACTTCCCTCTATCCTACGTGGTTTATATTTCATCTTGGTGAGAAGCACAGCCCCAGTTTATTATCTGATTTAGGTAAAGCAAAGGGCAAGCGGTCTAACAACCAGATATAATGATTTGGTGAAAGGTCAGTGGCCAAACAAATGCTTGGTTCTAGCTCTCCCTAGCTCTTTTACAGTAGTATTAGCAAGAGAGCAGGTGGATGTGTCCTCTCCAGGTGATCATGCTGCCTCCCCATGCAGTTCTGGGTGCAGRATGTGTTTCCCTTGCTGTCTTGGAGACATTAACAGTGTGGACCCCAGCACACAACCAAGTTCTTGAGGTGCTCATGGCGGAAAGGGATTGAAAAGCCTTTCCAATACATGCACATAAGTTTTACTGTTATGATGTCTGAACTCCCAGCCCCAAGGAAGGAATGGTCCTTAAATTTATGCATTCATTGGTCCCACATCACCACTCTACTAAGATCAGAACTTCCCCAGAAGCAATCCCTGAGGGTACAGTGCATTACTGTCCATTGGGGCTTGTCTCTACCCTATCGGCTGCTTTCTGCAGCAGATTTGCAGTGCAAATTAGCAATTCTCTGGGACAAAAAAGGAGCAGGTAGGGTGGGACAAGTCATCACTTTGGCAAAGAACATAACTGCTGATCAGAAAAGCAGTAGTGCTCTTCAGTGCTCTAAGCAGGCAGAGTAGCGGTTTACCATTTGAAGGGGGTGGTGAGCAGCTGGCAGAAGAATCCTAACAGGAACGACACCATTTTGAGTAGCTATGAGAAACAGAGCTGGCGCAGTGCATCAGACGAGCACAGAGAATAGGCAATAGAAACACCCAAAGGCTTTCTCTGCTTGGATAAATGAAGCAGCAGCAATAAGTACAGCTGAAGTGCCTGACTGCATTCATCACAGATGCAGCCTGGCCCCTCTGCAGGTAATTGATTCAGTTGAACTGTGGCCCCAAGGAAGCCACAAGGCCATGTTTGTTTTTGCCTCGACAAAGAGCAAATGAAAGGCAAGAATTTTAGATAGAGAGAAGAACAGTAGAGCCTCTTACAAGGAGAAATTGCAAACAGGCGGCACTAAATTTCCAGTTATTTCTCACGTTTTCTAGGAGGCAGAGGCACAAGAAAGCCATATGACTTGTTACCCAAAGAGCAATGCTTTGCCCTGTAATATGCTTGCCCCCATGCTGCACACATCAGTACTATTCTCATCCCAAAGAGCAGCCCAGTTACCATAGTTTCTTGTTCACGATAAAATTCAGTGAGAATTTTGTCAAGAAGATAAAATTGACTCATGCTTTGTTTGTTTCTGCTTGTCCCAGCTGTAGTAGGGCTGTCAGAGGAAATCCAAACACATCTCTATTTTCAACACTGTTCAAGTTGTCTTTGGGCCTACTGCTGTATATAATAATAGCAGTATTGCCCACAACAGTTCATGCTATTTTACCCCACATATAGAGTGAGAGCAAGTTAACCCCAAATTAGACCTGAAGACAAGCTAACACCTAGGCAGAACAAGTCCTCAGGCTTCTGGATTTGAGAGAAAGGTTAAGTCTTGGGCTATAGATTCAGCCTCAATTCAGGTAGCTGCTTTAGGGGAGAGGTTCCTGTATTTTCCACTTCGTGCTTTCTCAAAGAAACAAATCCTAGTTGCTGATTCTACCCGGTTCCTAATTCTGTGTCTCCAAAATCCCTGCTATATACCTACACCAAGCTAATATGCACCCATAGTCCTGATGAAAACCTTTAGAAGAAGGAGAATTCCCCCTTTTTATAGGTCAAGTCCCTCCCAGGGCTGATGATGATGTTAATTAGGGACAGGGAGAACAGCACAGATGGGGTCTACTAATGGAGCTCAGGCTCCTGAAAAAAAAAGCTTGTGTGGGATGCTAAAGACAGTTGTTAAGCTAAACATCATGACCATAGGCAGAGATTTTTTTTCAAATATACGTAATTTTCAAAAATATATACATAAATCTACACATTACTTTTTTTCACTTCAATGTGCAGCACCCATGTGCTGCCCTCTGGATAGTCTATTACTATAAAATGCAAGACATTGTGAAGCTCACATTTTTACAAAACATAACCAGGGAAGCTACTGCAGAGCCTGCAAAGATCCTGTGACCCTCTAGAGGTATTACAATCACCTCTGAAGCTGGAAGTAGGGATACAGGAGAAATCCCCATAAAAACGGGAGAATAGCTTCTGCTGTAACAGGCAGAAGGAGGATCAGGGATTGGGCCTTGTGACAAAGGAGAGATATATTTCCAGTTAGGAAAATGATGAAAAAGGAATTCTCAGAAGCTTTCATCAGTTGCTTATCTTTCTAGAGTGAACTTGGAAAAGTTTTGGAGGTTCCTTGCAGCAGAAGAGCTCCCAATCCTATACCCTGACCCTGGGTTTGTACAGCCTATTGACATTCTTGACAATAGCCACAGACAGTTCTAACATGAGTCATGTCTTTATTTCTGTTTATTTTAGAATTGTCTGAATTACCATAGGTAGTTAGAAGGTTATAGCGGTTAATGCAGGATTCCCAGCTGTTTTGAGACAAGGAACAGTCTGCAGGAGATAACCCCTCATGGTTTAGGTCTGAGCACAAGGCACACTTCACTTTGTATTAGACAGGTGGAGGATTGTCCTTCAAAGACAGCAAGGACAAAAAAGCAGCTTTTAAAGGCTCTTTGATGCAGGAGCTTTGCAAGCACATTCGAAAACTGTGTCTGGACATTATCAGTAATACCTTATTGTTACTGGGGAAGGAGAGGTTTTAACACACCATCCAGATTCAGACATCAAGTTGACAGTAGCTCCATGATTCTTTTTTTGCTTCTTCACGCCCCTGGAGCTGTTTATCCTGGTTCATGCTGGTCAAGCAGGTATGGATGACAGCACAGGGAGTCAGCAGCGGAGTGTGCTCCCTCAACTCAGCTTTGCACCTCAGAATCCAGGACATGCAGCAGATGTGTCCCAGCATAGCCTTAGAGGGATACCACTGCTCAGCCACAGCATGTTGGATCCAGGCCCAGCTTTCTTTATGAGAAACTGCAGCCCCATACACCTCCCAGAAAATAGTTCCAAGTCCTCAGTAGATTTTGGTTTTATTAGCAGCTGGACTTTTTTCAGATGGCTTCTTTTGAGATCAAACAACAGTGCAGAAAAGGAAGACTATGCACAGGTGTGCCCTTCATCTTCTGAGAGCTTACAAGTCTGGGTAGGCTTTGTTGTGCTCTCTCTTTTCATCATACAGACCAGAAATCTATTTCAGTGGAGTTACACAAGAGGAGGAAAGAGTCTGCTGTCTATTGCAGATCTGCCCTGCATGATGTTTGTAGGGCATAAAGGTGGTATCAGCATGATTTAAGCCTTCTCAGCACTGTACAGAAAAAACATGTACTGCACACAGGGTGACGAGACTGGAAACTGGCTAGACATGGCCTTTTTGAAACGGTCATGTCCTTTATTGTCAGTGAATGTTCTAGGCATGCATTTGTCCCCTCTTCCCCAAGTCTTACTGAGGGCATTTATTGGATGGGAGACTGCACATTACAGTTCTGCAGCCTCTCCAGAATGCACTGCTTAATCATACAGAGTATATCTCCCACAGCATTAAAAATGCAGTAACACTGTTTTTGTTGTTACAAATCTAACACAGCAGTTTATGGTTGTTGTTCAAGTTATTTATAATGTACAGTGAATTTTTAATTATCTTGCAAGAACTCTGCTTCTACAAGACCCAAGCGGGTTTAATGTAAAGCTGTCTTAATATTGGCTGTTCAGTAGCAGGCAACAATTAATTTTATCTTAATGGACCAATTATAATTAATGGATAGGTGAACGCATTGTCTGTTTTGCCAAGATCCCCCTAAAAAGAGTTAATAAAAGGACTCTTTCACTTGAGTAAATGGCTGGATTAATCATATGATATATCTTCAAAGGCCTAGAGTAAGTAGACTGAGAACTATCATTGATGAACACTGCTGGGTGCTCTGTCAGTCTCATGCTACACCAACTTTACTTTTGGGTTATCAGTAATACAGGGATATCCTCAAACTTGTCCTTTTTCTCAAAACAGCTAGGTACTGATGCACTGAGACTGCTGTTAATTTCTTAGATCTTTGTTCAGCAGTATTCATCCAATCATTCTCAGCTGTCTCAAAATAAATGCCTCTTCAGTCTGTTGGGAGGTTGTCCTTGTGTCTCAAATGCATGTAACAGACTTCAGGCCCCACCGCACCACACCAATGGGTCCCCTAGGCAGGTGTACCTTTTCAAGAATAGCTATTTTGGTATCTGTGCTTGAAGTTCCTCAGTCAGGCTTGTTGAACCTCATACATTTCATTTATTAGACTGTATTTTTAGATCTGAGAGTTGTATAGAAGAGCTCAGAAAGGTCTCTTCCTTAGCACACACACCTTCAGAAGTAATGGACTGCATACAATATAAACCATCCTTGAAGTCAGATTTTCTGATCCTTAAATAGGTAAGGACAGTATGTGAGCTAGGCTGCAGAACAGAATATCTCAAAATTTGTCCTTTAAACTTTCCACCCTCACATTTTGCAGGCTTTAAAAAAACCCAGACAATGGCAGTGACAGCAGGGTGAATAGATTCAGGGAGAAGACCAACAGAGAGAGTAACACATAGTGAGGCAAGGAAGCAAAAAATTCTTTCAAGCTGAACTGGACTAACAACTTATCTTGCCATTTCATTGCTGCTCTAAGGAAAAACATTGCTTCAGAGGTCTCAGGTGAAATAGAAAAATACATATATGTCTAACTGAAAAGTCCAAGATGAATCATTTTAGAAGGAAAGGAATTCTGTAGTTCCCTACATTTTTTATGATTGTCTCATTTACAAAACTAAATAAAGAGTTAAAAAGATTGAAGCCAATTTTGAACTAAAACATACTTTTGAATTGCAAAATCCAAATGGTTTTGATTTTTCAGATTTTTTTTTGTGGCTAGAATTAATTAATAGAATAAATCTCAGCTAAATGTCCCAAATTTACAAAATTTTTAACCATGCCAAATATTGTTTTTTGACTTTAAAAGCCTCAGTCAAGCAAAATTGCAGCCAGTTCTAATTTTAAGCTGAGAACTGAAACAGAGAGAAGAGTCACTGTGCCCTTCTATTCAGCCCTACACATCAGCAGTTAAGCTCTATTTCTTTCCTTCTGGAAATATTTTTGCTCCTCTGCCCTAACACCTGTATGAATTGCTGTAACACCAGAAAATTCATTTCACTTGATATTTCCCTTGAAATTTCAGGAAAGAAAAGCCAGATACAACGTTTTGGTTACTTTTGAGTTCCATGAGCTCTGTTTGTTTCCTTGATGAGGCTACTGGGTAGCTGCTGCATAGTAATGTTTCAAGTCTGAGATGTGCTTTCAAGTCCAAAGGGAATCCCTGCTGAAAGGGCAACCATGAAGATAGGAGATTTCTAAGTAGTGTCAGCTCCTTTCATACATCCTCTGATCCTTCTGAAGGCCAACAGGAGAAGCTGCCAAACCTTCCCACCCTTCTGATAGTGAGATACATTCAGTACACCCAGCTTGCAGTAACATTATAACCCAAGAAACTGGACACTGCTTTACCCAGGAGTGGCCTGTGTGAGAGGGAACAGGGGAACATTCCTCACACAGTCTCCCTAACACTACCTAAGGTCACTGAATGCTGCAGCACCAGCACAAAGAACCATTATTATAAGCATTATATAATACATATATGCGTATACGTAACATACATATGCATGTATTATATGCAGCATTATATGGAGGCAGGAAAAAGATGATTGCATCGTTTGATGTTTTCCCACCCCATGACCAAATGCCAGGGCTAACATATGCTGGTTTGAGAGCAATAGAAAGCTCAGTTTGCAGCTGATGTTTCGAGGGATCTGCTATCTAAGCCTCTTTGGACTCTTTCATGATAGTAAAATGATGTTGGGGATCCTAGCACAAGGCTAAGACGCATTTAGCACTAACTGCCACTACTTCAGAAAGTCTCAGTGGCAGCAGGATGAGGCCAGGGCTGACAATTTACAAAAACACCCTTAAGGAGTGAAGGATGTTTTGGTCAGTAACAAGAAAGGGTGAATAATTCGTACAGGCTCCTTCATGGCTCTGGCAACACAAACAGCTGGAGCAATGTTGGCAGCAGTAAGAGAGGAGCTTGCCAAGGTCTCACTCCAGTCAAAAAGTTTGTTCAGGTTTTTTTAATAGAGAATATTACCATTGTCATCCTGACAGCTTTCCTTCTGATCCCAGCTTCACTGCATTTTTCCCCTGGTTTGTTCCCAGACCTGACTGTACAGAGTTGATAACGCAGCTGACCCTGCTAGTACAGCGAAATGGTAACACCCCTTCAATCTTAGAGACCTCCAGGGCAGCGTGGTATTGATTAAGTTGAACTTGCTGTATTTTCCATCGAAAGTATGGAATAAAAAACTGGCAATAAAACCAAAATAGAACATAAAAACTCTGTTACAAGTTTTACGGACTAGGTTACATATTGCCAAAAATAAACAAAGGAAGAATAATCAGGAACATTCTGCTGTTTCCCATCTGCAATATGTGCCATGTCATCAGATAGTTGCTTTTTTGGTTTGGTATGTATTGTCTTTTTGTCAATGGATCCAGAGCCCATAGTCAGAAAAAACACTGGAAAACATGTCATAGTCATAAAAGTGACTATATATGTTGAATTTGGATGAGAAAATGATACTGTGCCAGATCCTTACCTGTGGTGCACTAACAAACTCTGTTGACCTGTACCTCTGAGGACCTGAACAACTATTTATCACTTGACTGCTCTGATAATTCAGGTTAGCACCTGAAAATAGAGCAAGCTGGAACATTTTCCACATGAGGAAATCACAAAAGCATTCTGTGTGAACACGTATCTGTTTCACCAAAGTTTAAGGGAGACTCCTACGTGCTGTAGCCTAAGATATAGAAAACCCAGCCCTTGGTTTGTCCAGGTCTGGTCTTCATCTTAGATCACTTTGAACTAGTCAGCACTGGAAGTTAAATCTGACTTTTTCTCAAACCACTGCCTAAAAGAGTAGGCCATAGAGAGAAAGAGAAACACACGTTTTGCTCTCAAGATGACTGAAAATGGACACAATTTCTTTTTTTTCCTAAAATATCTGAAATAACTTATTTTCAGTTTTCTGAGGCTCAAAAGTACATTTCTAAATTTTAGAATTTGCAGCAAAGAAGGTCAGTTGTCTCCTGGTAAATTTCCTTACAAACTGAACTAGCAACCCAGGTTAATAATGATCAGTTTACTATTTATCAGCAATAATCAGTTTACCATTCTACACATGCCACATAAAATCTCTCTTTTATCATGGCTTTAACTTGTGAAGGAGTTTAGAATGTTTGGCTTTCACGGCCTGTATAAAATGATGTGTCTCAGATGAAAAGCAAGGTGAATGGAATTACAATTCACTCTCAAAAGCTTCAAGGCATAAAGAGAAACAATAGTACAGCAGAATGCCATTTAAAAAGGTATCTGAAGACTTTTCCCACATATAAACATAGCATCACTTGAACCACAAAATCTGTGTGAAGGGTCAGTTATCAAACCAGGGACTGCAGAAGGCAGGACCCTGATGGGAAGTTGGGGAGATTTGCTGGAAATTCTCAGCACATCCCTAGCTTAAACATACTGGTGTTCACCGAGTGATAGCTAAACAGATTGCCTATGGCAGAAACCAGTGCGCCTGTGCAAAACTTCATGTCACACCACGTGGCAGAGGGCCAGATAAGACCTTTTCATGTGGTTAGAGTTACTCCTTGACCTGTTGCAACTTTTTTTGCTGGTGGCTTCACCACCACAGTTTGTAATTTAATGCTGATCTGCCAAGGGGCTATTACACAGATCAGCGATTTCCCCACATCAGTCATGCAGTCAACCACCTGGGAGTGTACGACTCACTCACACAATCACATCTTCTATTACACTGATGTGCATTAAATTCCAGAGGAGGGAAAGAAATAACAGCTGGGGTTGATGAGCAGGGAGAGGGCAAGTGCAGCAAATTGCAATACGGGATGGTACCATGGCATACCTGGATACTTTCACAGCTGTAATGGGAGTATGCAGCTTCAGTGTATTTTCCAGGGCTCATGTGGATACCACCTTCCTCTGCACAGTTCGCCTTTCCAGTCCACTGGATGCCACACTCGCCTGCCTGCCCATGGTGCCCTCTGAAAAGTCAACAGCATAAAGTGGTTGCAGAACAACTTACAGAGATAAAAGCAGGACTGTGCACAGTGTGCATCCAGAACACATCAGCATGTATAGCCAGCACAGCCCATGGCCTTATGCAATCCATACTGAAGCCCAAACTGTGGTGCTGAAACAATTTAAGCTGACCTAATTCAGCAATGCCTGGTACCATGCTCCTCCCAGATCTTGGCTGTGGCCTCCTCCTTTACTTTTCTTGGTCTAGGGGCTTGTTTGACCCCATTCAAACAGCTAAATCAGAGAAGCCTATTCACTCTTCTGACGTTTAATTAATTTTAAGTTCCTGACCATCTCACTCTGGAACCAGACTAGTGACAATGACAGGAGATGGGAATGGGAGAGGCACATGTGAAGCACACAGAGAAGGAATGACTCAGGCCACCCATACAACTTTGTTTATTAGAGAGCAATAAAGACACAGCCGGAGTCTCCACATTACAGACATGCCTCCAGGCCTCTGACTGCAATATACATACACAAAGAGAGAGTTTTGTCCCCTGACAAGTGAATCAGTAAATATGGAGCAACCTCCAAATCTGTTTGCACACAGAGAGATAGAAGCAAAGTTAAGCCACAGAAAATCCCTCGATGAGTGCCAGCCTCTTGTCTTTTGTATTTCTGCTTCAAATAGTCATAACTGGGCCAGGGCTTCAGTTCTTCTGGCCACATCATTACACAAGCTCCTTGGACTGATACTTCCGATGCTGCTTATATGGCTGGCTCCTTCTTACTCCCAGAGCAGAAGGCTGGGGCTATGCTTTCCATGCTGGTCTGTTTGCTGAGCTCTCTGCTAAATCAATGAAGTCAATGAGGGTGCCACTTAAAGAATGACAAGAATTGGCATTTGTTGGAGCTGTATGGGATGTATGAACACAGGGTGATTTGATCAGGGGGACAGACGAGCATTCAAGCTCTCTCAAGGAATTAGAAGGCTGTATTTAAAATCCTTCAGAGGTTTATTTCTCTTTCCTGTAAGTGCCCCTCATCTCTTCTTCTTCCTTTACCATTTATAAGGTGTATGTTTTCATCTTTCAAACCTCTTGCTCTTAAGCTAAGTCTGCCACAAATTGTCTGGCTAGGCATTTAGACTTGTTCATCACATTATTACATGCAGCAGAAGAAAGTTCCGGCCCTCATTTAAAGAGAGATTCTTGATTCTTGGTAGCTCTAAAATATATGCATTAGGGTTTCTCTCTTTGGGACTTTTATTTCAGTATTCTAGTTTTGTAGCTAGCAATAAAGATACATGAGTGATAAACATCTGACTTCAATAAATAAGGTTCTGCATATCTGGCATCTTTGTAATCTACCTGCGATGTGAGTGTCATGAAAAATTCTTACACTTTCTGATGTCAAGTAGGCATCCAAATTAAAGTAAGAAATATTTTCCTGATCTTCTCACATGGCTGCAAGAACTTTGATGTACTTGATTATTTCATGCCAAATACAGACTGCTGATCTTATGGCTTGAATTTGAAAGGAATGAGTTGATAGGTTTCCAGTATTTTGTTAAAATGAAAATGAAAACGTTAAACGTCACTTTGGGGCCCTGCCCAAATCAAAATCCTTGAGTTTAAAATCTACACCTGAACACTGTTCTACAAAAGCATTTCATTATGGCTTTTCTTCCCATAAATACTACCTTTGGGATCCATTAATGATTCAGAACCTTAAAATCATTCCTTAAGCCTGAAAAAATCTAGCAGAGGCTATCCAAATTCTTGTTTTGTTTCTCTGGCAACAGAAACCAGTCCTGTACACATGTATGCAATCCTGCATGGGAGATGCTGCTTGGTACTTTCTGTTTTCTGCAGTTTGACTTCTTATCAGCATCCACTACTCTTGTACCTCTCTCTTAACTGCCCTCTAAGCTCAGTGTGTGATTGCTTGCCTTTCTCATCCTGAAGCTCATTTCAAGGGAGGGGTTTGCACCAAGTTGCTTTGACGGTAACTCTTTGATCACAGGGCAGAAATATGCAAAGCACTGTGAGAGCCGCATGCCAGCTAAATCTAAAGGGATAGTAACATCAAATGGCCATCACACTTCACACTTGGGAACTCTTCTTGAATCTTGGATATCCCTGGATCTGAAAGACTGGTGTTACTGCAGTGAAGGGAACATCTTGATGCCACACACTACGAGTGTCATCTCCACTCTGGAAATGGCAATTGCAGATCACAAATGTCCTACTGTTTCTACTATCACATTTGAACCTCCATATTCTGTCCTTCCTCCCCTCCGTGCATAAAATATAACCAACCATTGTTATATTTTATGCATGGATGAAAGAAAATTGGAATCAATAATGCTTAAAGGTAATTCTTTTATTTGAACTCATTATCCTTCAAGGCTTTTGTAATTTCACTTCTAAACTTTTCAAGAAATTCTTACATTCAGTCTGAATCTAGTAGCAGATTCAGACTTTGTGAGAGTATTAGTGGCATGTTATTTCTATTTTTCCATATTTAAAAACAAAATCTGCTTTTTAACAAGGAAGAAGAGAGAAAGTGAAGGTCATCATTACCTGCTCTGGAAGTATAGTTTTCCCACAGATGAAAAAGGCTTTGGGGATGCTAATTTTATGTCCTTTCCTTACACAACTCTCAGTACTTAAAAAACCAAGAATGTTTCCCATCACAAAACCAAGCCCTCTGTCTTCCGCTAGTTCTGCTGTCTCTTGGAATCAGGTGCCAAGAATTCAGATTTCTATTAATAAGGAGATCATTAAAAATTCTGGCTGCAGCAAATGAATTTTGATTTCAGTTCAGTTTTATGTTTGCTTTCCACGAACAGTGTTTCCAAGCTGGCATCCTTCCTGGAGTTTGCATTTGTGTTATCTCTCAATAATTGTGCCAAGTTAGATTATCTAAGAGGATTATGATGAGTTGGATATATTCCCTGCTTTAAGTATTATGTTTGCCTAATTGATACCTAATCTGTTTTCCCACATCTCAGTCTAGACCAGACTGCAGAATCAATAGTGTAGTCCGAGCAGGACTCTGAATTTCAGGACTTATGTACAGGGCAGCTGCTGTATTTTTCGAGACTAAAGACACCAAGGAATGGGACTTGTAAAGATATGCTAGATCTAAGTAACTCGGTGTAATCAAAGTTCTCCTTTGCAGCCACAAAATAGATCTAGACACAGATTCTTACTTACTCAAAACTTTAAAACTCTTTACTGTGCTTGTAAAAGAGTAGAATACATTTTCAAAGCTGATAATACAAACACTAAGCATCTCCAGAAAAGCCCACTGTGTGCTATAGGCCTGCCTTTGTTTTGCCTAGTGTCATTGGAAAAGCTTCCACAGAATGATGTATGTATGCAGACCATGTTCTGAAATGCCTATCTGGATTTATTTTTTTAATTGCAATTCTTTGAGCAATTAGCACTACCTAAATCTTCTACTGCTGGTGTTCTCCAATGCATGTATCTGTGGAGAAATCATGCCAACTTGCCACTTGAAAGAAATTGTGTCTATAACTCACAAAACTCTGCCAGAAAAAACAGGAACACTAGCAAACATGACTGTTAAATGCTTCCAGATAGATTTCTGCTTCTCTGCTTGGCTGCAGGAATGCTATCATTACCCTACAAATAATGTTAAATAAGCGTAGGTATGATCCTGGTGATACCAAGCACTCTGACTTAAGGATTGGACCATAATAGAGAAATCTCTTTTATCCTGCAGTCAACAGGAGGAACAGAAGCAACTCTATCACCCAAGGAAGATGGATAGAGCAATTTTATTTTAAGTCTGATAGGGACCTACACTGTCCAAATCCTTCAGTCCGGCTGACTTTATAAACACTATACCGCTCTGGAATTAAGTGCTCTAACAGCCAAAGCCAAAGCTGAGTAACATGCCGAAGATACTCAAGAAAAATTTGTAGTGCAGCAGGGATTTCAATCTTGCTCCACAGCTGGAGGTCTTCCCATAGAGGTTTACTTCTTTTCATACTCTGAGATGACACTCAAGTGACTGGCTGAAGATCACTTCTTCMAAGAGATATCTTTCCCATTTCCTTATTAATGCAGTTCTAGGTAGTTGGCTTATTCTGTCAATGACTTACGAGAGGATTAGGTCTTACAGAGCTGTCAGAGTGGAACTGGACAGTCATATTCTGCTCAAAGATCACAAGAATAAATATAAAGTGACTCTACTGAAGTAAAGGTAAACTCTTCCAAGTTTACATCAGCGTGTCCAAAGTCAGACTGTCACCAAAATAAGTCATAGCCTTGTAGATATGAAGGGTTTCAACATGATGCAGACAGATGCTACATTGTCTAGGAAGGGAGAAGAGTTTCACAGCATGAGGTGGAGAAGGCTGCCACTACCAAGCACTCATGGCTTCATTTCACCCATCTCAGTTCAGATGTTCAAACAATGCAGAACTCAGCCTAGCAAAAAGTAACTATAGACGGAGAAAAACAGGGCATTGGGGAAGCAGAGTTGGGACTTAGCAAGGAAAGAGGAAAAAGAAAACCATAGGAAGAGCTGCACTGATTCCTGAGAAAAAGCTTTGTCAAGTGTTGCTGGATGGAAAAGCTCTGCCTGCCTGTGAAGCTAATGATTTAACAAAAGTAAAAGCTCTGCAGTGGCTTACATGCAAGTTGCTCTGAGGAGTCTATAAAGGGCCAAGCTGCCTTTAATAACCTGTTACATATTATCAGCTGCACCACTGTACCTTCTGGCATCATGGGGTGTTGGGTGTGGTGCAGCTGAGCGTCAGCCTTTGCTAGTTCATTGCCAGGTCATCTCCGAGGAGGAAGTGTTCCCTATTCGCAGGAAATGCAGGACAAGGGCTGGAAGGCCAGACCAAGCACAAGCCGAGACTGCTGCGGCTCACTGCCTCCCCAGTGTCCCTCGGAGAGTGGGGAGGGGGTGTGCCAGTTGTCTAAGGCTCAAGGACGTAGTGGTTTGTTTTCAGAYGTGCCCAGCTTTTACTGATGCTTTGTTTTTCCTAGTGGTTTGAAGCCCCAAGGAAAGGGAGCAGCACTCGCAGCTAGCCGTGCACCCCAGGGTCCTCATACCCGAGCTTCAAACACAGGATTAGCTGTGCAGGTTTCTGCTGGTGCCTCAAAGGTGATGCAGACTGATGTGCATATCCATCTTAGCACACTCGGGACATAGCTGATAAAACCTCACTGTTAGGTTTTCCTTTATCCCTCCTCTGCTTGTAGTGCCAAAACTGTGGCAGAGGACTTGTCCTGAGATGGAGCACACCCTGCCAAGCGCTCCTCGCTGCCTGCCCTCCTTTTCAGGACTAGACCAGCACTGTGTCTCCCTGAGCACCCCCAGGGGGAGGTGTTGAAGGTGGAAGGGTTTTGTCCCTGAAGCCATTCATACCAGAACAAAACCTTGTGCACCTGACCAAAAATGCCCTCCTCCTCTTATATCATGTGCCACATCAGGGGCAGAAGTGCAAAATGCAACTGGAGAAGCTTGTGGCAAGTGAAAAAAATCCTTTCTGACCTCTCCAGGCAAAGAGCTGAGGGCTCAGAGTATGCAATGTGATTATCTCAGTGTTACCTTTCCTTGTCAGGCTATGTGTGTTATTAGCAGACACAGTTTTTTTTCCTTTTCAGACTTCAGGTGCAATATCTATCTTGGTATCTTCCATAACAGGGAATTGACAAGCTAAGCACATGCTGCACTAACAGGCATTTCCTTTTATTGGCTTTAATTTCCTTCAGTAATGAGTCTTCCTTTTGCAGACTGCATTCCAAAAATCATTTATAAATGGGGTAAAAATAAGAAAGAAATAAACAATTTTAGTATAACAGTGTCATTCTGCACCCCATCACCTCCCCCAAATACTGCCAGTGCATTGAGTTTATATCATTTTAATGTTCTGCAACAGAGAAGTCACTGTCTAAGAAAGACATATTTTGAACTAGTAGCACTAACTTCTGGCCACAGAACTTCAAAAATAAAGTCAGGGATACTGCATGTAGAAAAGACCTGAATTCAATCAATTTGTATCAGTGATACAGGACCACCTAATTTTTTTCGTCACTGCGCTTAGAGAATTTTCTATGCGCAGGCTTTGCACAACCCAGCTGTGCCCCAGTGAGATTCTGGTCTCCCTCCCACATCCAGAACCTTATYTCCAGTTAAGAGCCAGGGCTTCTATGACAGATCAGGCAGAAAGGGCACAGGCTAGATTTGCAGATAAAAGGTTATGGGAGCAAACAATTTACTTGTCATTTGTAAACTGAGTATATCTTGAGTTCATGGGTCAAAGCACCACTTGGCTGGTTTCAGGGTGGGTACACTCAGGAGCACTTACCCTATGGCAAAAGAATAACCATTTGCACCTTCCCAGATAATTCCAACGAAGTTGCTTTGCTGACCCACGGCCAATAATTTCCAAGGCTGTCACCAATAGATCCCAAAAAACATTTAGGTTATAGTTCACATTAAGTGAAGAGTTGTGACACTTTGGTAGATCTAGACCTAACTGAACTCAGTGCCACTGTCTCTCTTCAGCAAAGAACTGATGTCATTTAATAATCCAGAACCTCAGTTTGGCTGATGGACAGGTGAAACGCTAGAAAAAAAGACGTTATGTTCCTCACTAAAGGCAGAGTAGAAATCAGCATTGACCCACCAAAATCCAGAGTATGCACTCACTTCCCATTCTCACTTTGGAAAAACAGTGGATATGATAAGAGATGTGTTGATAGCTATTGGCAAAATGTACTTTTTAATAGCAGTTATTCCACTGTAGGAATGAGACCAAGCATGTGGTTTACAACCACTTTCATTTTTACTTGGTCTTGGGGTGACATTTTAAGCCAAATAGTGCTTTGATCTTTACTTCATTGCAGACACCTTTGTAACCACATGATTTTTTCAGGAAATCAATCAATTTAATCAGAGAATAAATCAATCAAGGGTCAAAGTGTTCTTTGGCCCTTCAAGTATGTTGGCAGTAATATGGTTGCATCATCCAACCTGCAGTTTTAACAGATTAAAAAAAAAAAGAGAGCCATCTCCAGAAAAGTGTCTTCTTTGTTCTTGGAATCCTACTAAAGATAATGTCAAATAATCCTCTCTGTTTCTCTGCACTGGCAGCAATTGGTGATTTAGAGTGAAACAGGGCAGGGGGGAATCTGTTGAAAGTTGTCATTAACTGAATGCTGCCACAACGGCTAAAAACTGAGCATATGCTGCAGACTGTGTTTCTGGGAATCATTAAGCATGGTATCCTTTGGCTGACCTCTGAGTATTATTAGCTAGGAGCGTCCTTTTCACTGTACATACCTTGCAGCGACAAGTTATGGGTTCAGTCCAAACACAAACAAAATAAAAGTTTCCTTAAGTGCTGATTTTTTTCATGCTGGTCTTTAGACTGAGAGTACATTCAACTCTACCTCCAAAAAGAACCAATTTACTCCAAAGAGGCCAATTCATGATGGCTGGTGGAGGCTGGTGTGTTATGCTCCTGCGAACCACCATGCTCTTTCTCTAGAAACTGCATTTTGTAACACTGAAATGCAATTTTAGAAGAAACCCAGAATCCCTCTGCTGCTGAAGGGGAGTCATGAAAGTAAAGGGGGCATTGAGGAGTTGGGCTAGGGGGAGCTGTGGGGTTGCTCCCACTATCACACTTGCTTTGCCCTGGAGATGGGTCCAGTCACAGCAGTCTCCGACTGGTCTGCTCCCTTCCATATGGTTTATGTCAGGGGAACACTGGGTCTAAAATGGCAAAACATCTGAACCCTAGAGAAATGCTCACTGCTTCAGGGAGGTACTGCATTTTTCTAGGCTGGTCAACAATTCCCAGCACACTTAGAGAGCAGGTTCATTTGCAAGGCAGAAATATGCTGCAAATGTGTTCTGATGCACATGAGCATAGCTTACAGATGCTGTTTCTCATGGACCTACTGCACTGGCATTTGAAGGGGCGTTGTCTGTTCTGTACATTCTAATAGCCGCTGTTAACAGAGGTTTACAGATCTCTTCGGCCTTGATAACTAGATGCCTAGAGATGTCTAAGGAGCCAGTTGATGGAAAAGATACGTGCTCCACAGCAATCATAAAATGTAACTGAGAGCACCAGGGATACATTAACACAAATACCTTATGGGAAAGAACATTCTCTTTTGCCCCTCATGATCACTACTGGAACAAAGACCATGAAGCAGAAGGCAGATGAGATAAATGAGCCTTTCTTTAGGATGCACCACTTGATGTAAAGATTCATTAAAAGCAAACTGTAGGCAATCTGATCCAGGCTGGTGCAAAGAACTTACATCACCTAGTGGAAGTGGTAGGCCTGAAGCTTAGGAACTTAGATTTCCATCAATTAGGCTTTTTTTCTGCGTGTGTGCGTGAAGCAGTTGGTGACTCTAAGCAAGGAATCAGGGCATCGCTTGTGTGTGTGGCCAGGAAATGAACATATGGCCAGGGACATTTGTGCTGTGTATGGATATAAAAACATGTGATCTTCCTAGGAGTTGAACTACTGGCCTTTATTATAACTATCTTATCAATGTGTTTAAGTACCTGAAGGGAGGGTATCAAGGGGATGGGGACAAACTCTTTTCAGTTGCCTCGTGTGACGGGACAAGAGGCAATGGGCAGAAATTGAACCACAGGCAGTTCTGCCTGAATGCAAGGGAGAATTTCTTCACTGTGAGAGTGACGGAGCACTGGAACAGAGTGCCCAGAGAGGTTGTGGAGTGTCCTTCTCTGGAGATATTCAAGGCCTGCCTGGATGCAACCCTGTCTAACACGCTCTAGGTGACCCTGCTGAGCAGGGAGGTTGGACTAGATGATCTCCGGAGGTCCCTTGCAACCTTACTCATTTTATGATTCTATCTTGACTGGGTTTGCTTGCCACTGTTAAATYCCCCAGTTAAATTCTTACATCTCACTAATGCTGACTTAACAGATTTTATAAATCCTAAAGAATTGATTTACTCATTGCTGAGGAAGGGGAAGGAATTTCTAAGATCATTTGAAGGATATGTGCAGAAATTATGAAAAAATGCAAGTATCTCTTTGAGAATTACATGTTCAAGTTAGGCAAAATATAGTATTTGTCAGTCTGTGAATCACATTCTGTGAGCTCTCATGCCTGTTTTGTATCTCCACAAGCTCCTTCACTTCCCATGCACACACCATGAAATTCATCTCAACCTGCACTGTAGAGGGACCGTAGATGTCTTTTGACTTTCTTAGCAAGGTAGCCAGAGCTATTACAGTGATCAGTTCAGCTTTCCTTCTGTTGATGGCTTCATCCTCCTCAATCCTGCTCAGTCCACAGATCCTTTTCTTCTGAGGTCAAATATAAACACTCTTACTGAAGCAGAGAGTCTGTGGATTCCAGAAAACTCTTCTCCAGATGTACCAATACCTGTTCACAGGTGAAGGTACATGGGCAGCTACTGAGACTGCATGTATATACCTTCTCCCTACTCTGTAGTTATCAGCAGCCCTGCTAATTATGATGTCGGTGGTACTAAATAAAATGTCTTTTGTTGCACTTCCTCTTCCTGCATTGATTCAGTCAGTTTAAGGTTAGACTGTCCCAGAAGGTCCACTGCTTCCTCTCTTGTGCTGGCTAACTCTTGAAATCATTACGGGCAATTGCTGGAGAGCAGTAGAAAATGTGTCTGCAATCTGCTCTCATTCAGCCATATCATTGCTATTAGCAAAAGAATTAATTGGGGAATACAGTATCTATTGAGACACTATAAGCTATGAAACTACTTCTCCTCTTCTTCTCCACACCCACACTTTTATTATCATTTCCCACTGCATTGAAGTTTATTGCTTGCAGTAAGTTTTACTTAGTAGTGCTTTTAACGAGCTAAAGCAAAGTATCATTYAGCAGAATAAAGAAGCACAACTCTCCTTTTACAGAGGCTTTGAAGTTTTATGACATACATATGTAAAATTACTATGGTTAGTTTTCTAAAAAAAATTAGCCTTTTGCCAGAGGTAGTTTAAGGTAATTAATTTGGCATAGTGTCATCTTACATGTACTTATGTGCATGTGTGAAAATGCTCTATAAGTCACGTTAAGTTTCAGAGTCCATTTAAATATTGAGGGAAAAAGATAAAACTGCTGTAGTTGATTAACAACCATGTTTTAAAATATACACTGATGTTACTGCAGCAGGTCTTTAAAGATACTGGGCTTTGAGAAGAAATGACAGTGAAGTGAAATGAAGTGAAGCTAAGATATCCTTTTGTGGCAGATCTATTTAGTTATTAACATTCCTAAACCCATTAGAGAGGCATTTATTTGCAGGAATATGACAAAAACTTAAGTGAAAGAATATATAAAACACTGCTGAGGGTTGTTGTGGTTTTTTTCCTTGCAATTTAACACAAAGAAATAGTGGCTGCTGCCAAAAAATCATCTTATCATCTTGTTAACCTATATCCAATCCATGCTGATTATCCACAGCAGTCAGGAAGGATATTTTTATTCACTGTGTGCATTTTTGCTGCCCTCAAAAGTACTACAGCTTTTTGTAGCGCTGAATTTCTAGACTCAATGGATTCACAGGTGAACCTTACGTCCCCATTGCTGAAGGGATTGCTACACCAGGACAATATATGCCTTTCTTAATTGGGTCCTAGGGAACAACCAGATGGTGCCTTAACTGTGGAACACTGCAGTGCTGGTAGCTCAAGCTACAGCAGTTTCCATACAGCAGCTCATACCAGCTTCGAACAGACTACTCCAGGAAAGACTGAAAGTCAGTTGCTAATCAGCTGTGAAGTAGTGGCATTGGTCTGCTTGATCAAGATTTCAGGGAGAAAGCAAACGAAATGGGAAGGGACTGAGATAGCATCTAACAACTTGTGTTCCAGGTTTATATAAGCAGCAGAATTTGTAATTCAAAGCACTAAGACCTGCTGGTAAGGTGTGTAACTGCAGTCTCTACTGATAATGTCTGCAGCTCTATATGCTCACACTGCACTCCTCCTCCCAAACTGCTTCATTTTTTCTAACCCAGTAAAGGAGGGACTCTACTAAATCTGGCCTGGATCCCTGGCTGCAATAGCCCCATCAGCCATTTGGAGGTAATTTTCCCTAGTCATTCATGTCTGTGCACGGATTTTTTTACATAATTTCTAGACCAATTTCTAGATCAATATAAAGAATTGCTTGGGTTTTCTTATCAGGAACTGTTCAAAATCCCCTCTATAGAAACCAAAGGGCACTCCTTCTGAAGTTCTGCTTCACTTTATAATTTACAGCTGTTAATGAGTTATTAACCAGATATATTAACCAGATTTCCCATTAACAATGACACTGACCTTTGCAGAAGACACTTGATCATGAAGATATCACACTGGAGGTATCTATCTCATGAGGCCTATCCAACTCTTTGACTGAGAAATTTTCATAATTAGCTCTGTTCACATGCCTTCCCAGCAAAGCTGCAGCCCTCACTGCTTACTCTTTCAAGGTGGCGGGGAGTCAAGGAAATGACAGGAGACAGGGGCCCTGTGGAAAGAAAAAAAAAATTGGATGCCTGAAAAAATGTATGTCCATTGACACACAAGCCGCATGTGAGGTAACACAGGTCATCTTCCCTTAAAAGCATGTTTAGATTTATGGTGTGATTGAGTGGTATATGATTAGAGGACTTGGGAGCTATGGAAAAACTGGTTTCAGGTACCTGAAGGTCAAATGTTTGCTCACACAGGCATTCCCCTCAGCTCCTACCACTCAAACAGGACATAGTACTTCCAACATTTCTACTGGAATAGCAGGAATGATCATCTCTGATGTTCTTGTATGTGACATGGTATTTTCGACCACTCTACAGAGATTTTTCAAAGCATCTCTCTCAGCAAAGTGTATAGGAGACATGGAATATAGCTGTTAATCTCTAGGTTAGGGAGGTAAGACTCAGGTCCGTTACTTCTCATGAAGAAGGCTAGCCTCAGTTTGTGCTGAAGAGATTACAAATGCTGCAGTGAAAACAGAGACCTGGTTTAACAGCCTATCTTAACAGTTAAGCATTCTCAGCAACTGAGAATACAACTACCTGACTCCCAATTTTGTGAACACCTGGAAGTAAAAGTCTGAACACAAACCCCTGCTTGTACAATCATTTCATGATGCTGTTATTTGATTGAGTTACAAATAATTAAAGTGTGATGTTTAAACACATCAAGATGTTTTTGCATCCCAAGGAAGGTTGCGTTAAGTGTTTACAACAGTGCACTCGAAAATATSAAGACATTGTCCCAGCTGCTTTAGTAAGGTGCCTGAGAGATGTACACACAGATGAGCACGCATATGACAGCAGCAGCATTTGGCCAATGGTGCCCAGAAGAGCCTTTGATGAGGAGAGCTGGCAGCAGGGAGAATGGACCATGCTAGTTACGTGAGTCTGACTGGGAGCGAGGTTGCAGAAACTTATCTAGATCTTTGATAATTGCAATTCATTGGAGCTGCCATGTGTAACAAATCATGAGTTAATCCAAGGCTTCACTGACCATGACAAAGAGCTCAGGGCTTTCTTGGGAGTGCAGCTTGACACTACTGGGCTCTAGTGCTGCACAAAATGAAGTTTCCAGGAGACTGTAGCTACCCAGAGAACCCATACTCTGCAGGCTCAACAGCTGCCCTAAATGCCAATATTGTGAGTAGTGCAGAACTACAGTCACATTGAGGAAGTGCTCCCTTATTCTACAGCACAGAAAAAACAGCACAGAAATCAAAATAAGGGCAATACAGAGACACACAGTATCTTCTCAGAGTGCCTAGGAATAAATAAGGAGTAACTAATTTAGTGCAACTACTTAAATTAAACATGTATGTAGATTGGAAGGAAACAACAAATGGAAAACAAATATTAACGACCTCTGGCTTTGGATGTAGTATTTTCAGTGTTTCCAAATTACGGTAACAAAATATGTAACTAGGAGACATCAGAAGACATTTGGTYCAAATGAAAAAAATTCTGCATACCTAAGATAGCTAGCTGAGTATTACACTGGATTCAGCTTGAAAAGCTATGTGAACCAAAGTTGTTTCAAGAACAGTTTCAGAGCACAGATGGACAGATCTAGCTGAAGTGGTTTCCAAAGTTTCTCCACTTGAACAATAGGATAACCTTTACTTTACACCATAACAGGTGTAGTCTTATAACTAACCACAAGAATACCTCTGAGAATTTCAGTGCAAAACTAGTTAAAAACACCTTCACTAGTAAGCTTGTGCTACCAGGCATTTACAGGAACTGGAATTCAATGGGATTATATGTGCCTAACTGCCTCAGATAACTTTATAGATCCCATCTGCACTTTGCTATTATCAGTAAAGAAGGAGCATCAGCACTACAATCTTTTGCATGTAGCTGTTTTCCCTATTTCCCTGTAACATACTTTTGAATGGCTGAACAAACTCTGGGAATTCTAACAGGATGTGGTTGGGCTGACTGATGTTTTTCTAACTACTTAAGTGAACTTGTCTGATTTTCCTGAGAAGACACTGTCCAATGCAGTATAAGAGAGACAGAACATATTTCAGATATTTTTCTAGGGTAACTTCACTGAGCTCTTCAGAGAACTGCTACAAGATAATCTAATCTGACATCTCTGATTTCCATTCTTGGTTCATGAGGTCATTTGCGCCCATCACTTCGCTCTGCTTTTGTAGCCTATAATAATATCTTAGAGTTTCATAATCTTTTACTCAAGAACATGTTATAAACTCACAGGCACAGATCACACAATTCCTGAAACAGAGTTCCTTCCAGAATAGAATAGTTACTGTTTTAATTCAATGTCTCTGCATCCCTTTACAGAAAGTTGGTGCTTGTCTCAGGTTGTCTGCATTGTTAAGTTTGTGCACTACTAAAATGTCAGTGGGAAATACTGAGTGCCAGCTGTGACTGTGGGGTTTGTGATCTGTACATGCATCCTGCAGAAAACGGGCTGACAATCCCTGTCCTATCCAACAGAGCTCACTATTTGTGTTACCCTGTGTTACAGCTTGCAGTTTAACTCTGTGGATCTGCTGGGCTTTACTGCAGCTTTCCAATGCTAGTTACTGTTGGTCCACAGAAGCGTTATTCTTTATCAAATTATACTATGAGGTCTTTCACAGACACCTAAGACCAAGGTGGCCAGAGGATCAGTGGAGAGTGAACTGCTTTAGAACTGCAGTGCATAAAGTTGGCCCGCCTAGTTCCTTAGAATTAGTGATGGACTCTTGTCATGATCAGTGATTACATCTTATTAATCTGAGTGATTTTCTTATCTTAGTAAGACAGTTTATTTTTCTATCCTCAAATATTCAGTCAGAAAGTTCCTCCAGTAGTGGTAGTTTACCACTATCAACAGCAAGCTACGTAGTCAATTGGCAAGTGCTAAGATTGTCTCACCAGTTTTACTAGCTGCTGCTAGTAAAAGCACAGCAGCTTTTACTAAGATTAACAACTAATAGGCAATTAAGATAACTGTTCGAGTGTATCAAAAGAGTTTAAACACTGTGGGTAATACAGGGCACTCGCCCTAAGTTAGAATTCCTCTCTATACCTTCATTTTATAAAACTTCCCCAAGTCTGCTGTGCCTCAGAAGGCCTCTGCCATTCACCCCTGCATCCTCCTGGCACATGGCAATGGTATTAGCAGAAAGCAAGCTTCTTGGAAGGATTTTCCCATGGCGACCAGTTCTTGGGCACAGTACAAGGCTCCAGAAGAGAGGATTTTTAGAGGGGCACAAAAGCTTGTAAGTATAAAATGGGTGGAAAAGATGTAATTTCAGGAAAGCAAAACGTATGCTAGTATCAGGAAAGCTGTACTACTCAGGAATTCTATGGCAATACAGTCTCCCAGAAGTGAAGACCTGAGTGCTACTAGAGTGACTGGAAAGGGCCAGGATAGGATGAGCAGTAAAAGCATGCCTGCATCCTTCCAAAGGGCAAATAACAGACCCATGTCATCCTGTCTGAACACCAACTCAGGGTTTCTCTTTAAAAACAAGGCAGTGCCATGGGATTGCAGGCCTCCTGTAAATAAAGCCCATGCAACAGACAGGCAATACTGCAAGGTTTGCTCTGTACTAGCCTTTAATAGTGCCACTCATAATTATTATCACACCAATACCCTGAGACATTCTCCTCAAATTATATAATGTGTTCTTATATTAATGTAATGCAGTCATTCATCTTTGAGAGAGTGTGAGAAAGGGAAACTTAATTCTACATCTGCTGGGACAAACRGTTACAAATTGCAAAAAGGCAGAGAGAGAAATGAGACTGGCTAAGCTGTTAATAAGCCTCCAGGGCTGTTCTGTACCTGCCTTGCTCTTGTTTTCACTTGTGCTGAGTTAGCTTCTGAGCTCCAAGCTATGCCACACCACAGATTTCTGCTGCTTCTAGCTCATCTACTTCAATGAGTTCTTAATGGGGAAAGATACTGACATGCTAAACACTCATCTGCAAGTGGAGAGGGGGAAAAAAAGAACTACCAAAGCAACATGTTATTTTGTACCCACCCTCCTCTGTACTCGGGAAGTGTTCTCCTGAAGCCCTGTACTTCTGCCAGACATACTCCCTTTTAAGTCTTTTTAAGATCAGAGTCTCATAGCCCAGCAGTCTGACAATGTTAGAAACAGGGATAGTGTAAAAATTAAATTAAAAATGGGCAGTTTTACTGGAACTTAACAAATATTTTCCATTTATAAGCAGAAAATCTTTTGGAGTGCTACAAAATTGCAGCCAGAGAAGTTTTCATTCCAAAAACTGTCTTCTGGTTCAAAAATGTTAAAAATCAAGTTTTTTAAAGATTTGATTTTCTGACCAGCATGAATGTTTTCCCTGAACTCTGTAAGTCCATTTTTCATCAGCAGATGTTTCAAAAATATGTCAACAGTGTGGAAGAAAGAGCAGAGTGCAGTGTGCCCATCTTTGGGCACATCATCTCCCACAGGTGGGAGCAGATGAGCACTAGGATCATCTACAGGCAGTTCTGATTAGCAGATATGAGCTCTACGCCCTTGTAGCACCCATGGAGTCACGAAGATCATTTATCCCTCCCTCCTCCCCCACTGCAAAGCTTTTGATTTTCATACTCCAGAAAGCAACATAAATAGTAGATATCCCTTCAATCACATCTCCTTTTCTCTCTTCTTTCCTGATGAGAGAGTATTTAAATATCTGCTCTGTTAGACCAGCAATGGGTTACAACATCTATACAAACAAGGAACCTCGAATACAGAGCAACTGACTATGATTATAGTTACATGCTTGTCTCCATGATCCAAGTAGAGAGAGAGAAGATCCACTGCATTGCTTGCCTTTATTTCTTGGCATAGGAGCAAAAGTAGTTCTGATCTTGATCTAACCCTTAAAATGTTGAACCTGACAGGTCAGAACCTGATCTGACCCTTAAAATATTGAACCGGACAGGTCAGAACATTTCCAACCATTTTGCTCTATAAATGCATGTATTTATTTTGTTCCTTATTCTGGCAAACATCCAAACATCCTCTGACCTAGTGAAAACAATCCTAATGCTATAAACTATTCACAGCAACAAATACATTGCCCACTTGGGGGTTAATAACATGGGGATGGAATTAAAACTCAGGTCTGCATGTGGCTTCTTATGAGTCAGCTAGAGACTAAAAGATGATCCGCTCAGCTTCTCTGGAGCAGAGTAAGGAGGGTCAGTCTATTTCGAATATTATGTAGGCCTCTGCACATCAGCAGGGAACTGCAGTAAGAAGTTCCTGAGATATTGTCCTCTTTCCCTTGGCTGCAGTAGTGTCACTGGGACCCAGGAGATCAGGAACTCTTACAAGGGGGCAACCTCAACAGTCCTACTGAACACATAAGCCCTTTGATTATGTAGTTCTGGGAGCCAGATTAATGGATGCATTTACATGCAAGATGGAGGAATGCGGAGGTAGTGGGGAGAGGAGTTCAGGTGAAGACGTTTTCACAGGAGATAGCTGGGACTTGAGTTTTGCCAGGTATCAGATTTTACTCATCTCTGTGCTGTTTCATTGCAGTCATCAAGGATCAGGAGGTTTGAGTAAAATGCTCCCATTCAGGTCCTTCCCCAGCAAGTCGGAACAATCCGGCAGCCCAGAAGGGCATTACGCCCTTCCACTCCATCACATGTGCTCAAATATCATGACACGGAAGTGCTGAGTTTCTGAGAAATCAGTGTTAGCTGTCAGAAAACCAAAGCTGTATTGCAGGTGCAGTCTGCAGCAGGTGGAGCCCATACAGCAGGGACTGGTTGGTCTATGATATGACATGGAAGAATAGTGGCTAAATAAAATAAAATTCATGGTCATTTTAGGTCTAAAGGGATACATCTTACCTGGATAAAGTAAGAGAAGGCTTTAAAGTGACAAATAGATAGCTATTTCCCATTTTGAGAAAAATTTGTGGCCGAGCTATAAATGTTTCCAAGCTTGAAATGGGATATCAATGCACATGAATCTGTGATACAGGCCTCTTCCATTAACAGCTAGCTGCTAGACTCAAGTCTAAAGTTTGTCATGTTCAGAGACAAAGGTTTGGACTTAAACCTTGATCTCAAGTAAAAATCAGCTGAGTTTGTTGCCAATTTGATATTCGCTTTGGCTTTATCAGTCTTAGGAATATATTGATCAACATGGGACTGTATATTAAGTAAGTAAATTTCAGATAGATCCAGAACACTTACGTGTTTTGAACAAAGCAATAAAAGGGTTTTCTCGTGAGGCAGGAGTAAAATCTTAGATTTAATGTCTTGTAATCTTTGATACATGTGCAGAAAGCTGATGAAAAGCTATGCTTAAAACCTCTGTAGATTTTTATATATTCTGCTCATCTCTGTCCCAGAATATCCTTGAGCTCTGGTCTGATCAATCCTCTATTATAATGGGAACTGAATTTTCTACTGCAAAGCAGTGTAACTACATGTCATCTTTATATGACAACTTATTTCATCACATTGCCATGAAGACCAGAAGAATTACCACAGTCACCTTTCTATCAGTGTTCAACACTCAGCTTTTCCAGAGAAAGGATAATGCAAGAAATCATTCATTAGGCAATTAGCACATCATGACTTCATATCATGGCAGCAGCACTCCTAGCAAACATAAGATAACTTTAAGTGGGAAGCGAATGGCTTTGCATGTATGTATCTGTGCACACATGAAAGAATGAGTGTTTGCATCAGACCTTCTGTATCCAGAAAAAACATCTAAGTCACCGCTCTTGATTTTCACATCAAGTCTCCTACATGTCATATTGTGTATGGTTTAGGAAACAGGAGACAAGATCCATTATGCAGTCAGAAAAGTCCTTCAAAAGGAGATTATTCTCTGGGTCTTACACCAATCTGTTGTCTGAATCTGTCAAAGGAATATTAAAAGCACTTATTTCTGTGTTACTGTCCTGCTAATCCCTTCTTCAGCCCAGTTCCTTGGCCTTTTTCATTGTTTTTTCTTTCTGCTTAAAATTCTTGAGCTATAGCAAATAATCCATCGCAAAAGGAAGAGCTATTGACCATCGTAAATAACCAGAGTCAAATATGAATGGTGGCAGAAGGAATGCACTTGCAATTGTGCAGTTCATGTGCCCAGAATATCTACAAACTCAGAAAATCATACCTTATTAATACCTCCCTTTCTCTCCATTCTGCAAGTAGTTCTAAATCACTTGTCATTTCAAAAATACATCAGAGAATGACGAGAAAGAATTACTTTAATTATATAATTATTGCTATTATCAGTATTCACCCCTTTCAGGAAGCTTCACGTTTTCAAGTCTGTCCTCCCCTTGGGATCACATTGGTTCCAAAAAGAATGCATTAAATGGGCAAATCATGAATGCGTTAAATGGGTAAATTAGAACCTGAAAGTGACAGAGCAAGCTGGGATTTGAGAGACTTTTTCATATTTTAACTTGTAGGTATTTTTAACCAGAAATGGCCAAAACATTTCTGCAAAAATAGGACTGTTCAGTCACAAATTGCTCTTTTTTGGAAGGGAGAGGGAAAGAAGTGAGTATCTAAAAAGACAGACTGTGTTTTCAGCTTTGTCTGGTGGCCTAGGAGAGTTGAGATCAGCAGCCTAAGCATCAAAATAGTATCATCATGTCATCATCACTGTAATAACATGATGCACCTTGGACAGCTGAGTTTGTCATTACAATCTCTTCCGAAGTCTGTGGAACAAGCACTTGACAGGCCTTAGGCCATTGCTTGGAGAGAACTAAGAAAAGCCTCTCTGTGGTCTGAGCCTTACACTGGACAAACTTTGACAAAGGAAGAGATCTTAGATTTCTGTGTATCACCAGCAGAAATCAGGTAAATGAAATGTCTGTGTGCTTCCGTCTAGTTGCACAGTGTGCAGATAGTTCACATGAATTGCTAGTGAATTAAACAGGAACGTGCATCTAGACAGCTATAAAGTGAAATATGTGGGATCTGTAAAGATCGTGCAGTACTTTGCCTTACAGTACACTGCACTGCAGAGCACAGTATTTTCCTTGATTCATGGCTTCCTGCACCAAAGGAAACTGCAAGACTAGAGGAAACAGCTAGAAAAACACTGCATTTTGGAGAGATCTTTCCTTACATCTTTATGCTTACACAGGGTAAAATTCATTATCTCTATCCTTGCCACAGCTAATGAGGCAAAATAACTTGTAAGAGGCTCTAGTGGCAGGTCATGCATCTTCTGTCATATACATCGTTTTTTTCATGGTCTGATTCCCTGTGTCAGTGGAATTAGACTCAAGAGCACGCATACCTGAGGATGGAGAAGCTCAGCATCAGGCAGGCTGTGCTTTGAATGGTTTCTCTGGGAGCTGAGGCACAGTTCTGATCTTGGTTTAATCACTTATGTCTGCCCTTATGGGCTCTGCGGCCCTCATGCAGAACATGCCTGTTGACTGCAGATGACATAGTAAACAGAGCAGGGTGCACAAACAGGAAAAGCCATGTGCTCATCTTGGGTGCAAGAAAGAACTGCAAAACAGGAGTGACATGCAGTTTGCTGATAACTCATGTGGTAGTCAGCAAAGGAGCTTTTGACTGGTTCACTGATATCACAGAAAAGATCCAGGCAGTTATTAGAGTTGCCATCACTTGCACAGCGGACACCATGCACGCAATAGTGTGTCCTGAGAATAAGCAGGTGTTCTTACCACCATGCACAGGTGGACATGACATTACCAGGTCATGTACGTAGTGTCAGTTTTGGGCCAGTATTGCTCACCATTTCCTTGCTCTACTCACAGCTTACTTTCTTCAGCTTTTAGAGGGAGCAATCTAAAAGACTACTTGCAATTTGCAAGGGATTTTCTCTGGCAGACAGCTACAACACTTTTTTCATCAGAAAAATTTCCACTAGCATTAACGATCTTCAAGGCATGGAAGAGGGACTGAGGATGGCTGAGAATAAGCCATAAGTAATAAAGTAATTAGCATCAATAGAAGTGTGGAAATGAGGGGTGGAGCTAATCCACAGAGGCTCTTTGCTGTAGTTAGTCAGGGTTTCAGAAGTGCCATGATGCTGCCCACACTGAAAAACTGTAGATGCTAGTATCAAATAAAGGAAGGCAAGGCTAGCAACAGCATGGCTGCTCAGCCGCTTGCCAGCCACGGCAAACACAGTGGGTAGCTTGCAGAAGCTCCTCGCCTCTGTGCATGAAAACAAGGGTGATGGCCCCACCTGAGCAAGAGACAAGAACCTTCTTGGTAGCTTAAAAGCAGAAATGTAGGCAGTTTTGTTTCCAAAAGGAAATGTGAGTCTGGTCACCAGCCTCCAGAGTCTCTGCCTTCCCTGCCCTTCTGTTTACATTAACCCCTCTGTTCCCAGCCTCATGTCAGTGGTACAGACTTTGAGGCTCTGGATTTGTTGACATTTGGGGTCCCTAAGAAGAAGGTTAAAGAAAAATAGAGATGAAGCAGAGCTGCAAAATCAAATTAATGTTTTAGAGGAAATAAGAACTAAGGAAATTGTATAGACTGAGGAAGGCAGGTCAGTACTACAGACCAATTTCGTCAGCCAAGCTACATAGTGTAACACATGCAGATGTCAGATTTTGTCTCTCAAAGCAACAGCCTTGCCTGGCTGGCCAAATGTAGGAACATATTCCTAGAAATCTGTAAAAGGCTTGGGACCACTGTCATGAATCAGTTTTATATAATATCCCTGTATGACACTGTGTCTAAAAGAACTATTCTGATCCTTGAATGTAATGAACGATCCTGTGAATGTTGCCCAGAGAGGTTTAGGAGTCTCCTTCTCTGGAGATACTCAAAACCTGCCTGGACGCGATCCTGTGCAACATGCTCTAAGTGATCCTGCTGGAGTGGGGAGGTTGAGTGAGGGTTAGATGATTTCCAGAGGTCCTTTCCAACCTCAATCCTCTGTGATTCTGTGAAAAGCAAAGTAAAATCAGGCAGAAACAGATGGACGTCTGTGCATCTGGTCCACCATTTACCAATGCTGGAAAATTGAGTGTTGTGTTCCAGGACCAAAATTCGTTGGCAGTGAAGCTGGTACTCAAATGGTTGATAAATTGAATAATGCTCAGTTTAGAAATTTTTGAATGATTAAATTATAGGAAGCATGGCACATTGTAAGACTCTAAGCATTTGGAGTAAGACTCCAAGATGGAGGGATAACCTGAACAGAGCCTGTGAGTATCTCCACAGGAACAAAGCTTGCAAGATTGCTTCCACTGCAGCAGACAAAAGTTTAAAATGATCCAGTGTCCGGAATTTGGACCTGGACCTAGGCAAATTCAGATCACCAATAAGACATCATTCTAACTCAAAGAGAAGCCACCACCTTCAGAACCTAACTCCAGTCAAACCTTGTGGATGATTTGCAATCACTGGTAATTTTAATTTTAAAATAGATTTTTTTTCTAAAAGAAAATGAATTCTGTGAAGCCTCTAGCCTGTACCACATACCAGAACTACACCAGGTATTATCATCACATTGGTCCCTCTGGCTTTTTGGAAGTAAATTCTAATTCCCTAGGAACAATTCAAGAATACTGAGATCTGAGTTTCTAGTGCTTTAATTGATGCCATTGGTATTACAGTTATACTGTTTTCATCCTTCTGATGTTTTCCCAGAAAACCTATAGTTACAATATCTAAGGTGTAACACTGAGATGTTAGTGTAATTTTATTACATTCATTTTGATGGGTTATTTTGGGAAGAACAAACCAGTTCTAGTTACAACTAAGCATGAGCTCAGTCAAACTTTTTGCTCCAAACTTAGCCAGAACATTACCCTTTTAGCGAAGCTTCAACAAGTTCAGTTAACTTCCCAGTGCTCCGTTCAAAGCCCCCTTTTATGCTTCACCTAAAAACTTGGTTGCTGCTGAACTTTCGGTTGCTAGTACACTTGGCAGCAAAAAACAAGCCCTCAAGAAATCTTACTTTCCTAGTCTAGCAGGCTTGCAAGGATCCCCTGACCCTGACTAGTTATCTTCTAGGCAACGTGTAGATTTGTCACATTTGAGCAATAGCAAGTGTCAGAGAATGGTGCTCATGAGTGGGTCTATTCTTTCTCYCTGCAGTGCCTACACTGAGCCCTACAAGGTGTGCCCGGTCTCTGTGATACCTGTGGAGGTCATCACATCTGATGAGGAACAGAAGAGTTCAGAAGATGAGGACAGCAGCCAGGGTGATGCCAGCCTCATCAACAGGGTAAAAGAGTTGGAAACTGGGAATGTACCAATCTCTTACAGGGAAGGACAAATAATTTGCAGAAGAATCTGCAGTCTCATTTCTCTCTGTTTTGTGCATGGTGACCTTTTAGAAATGTCTGAACCCTCGGTCCTTTGACTAGCAGCAGCAGCAGCAGCAGCAGCAGCAGCAGCAGCAGTAGTAGTAGTAGTGGTGCAATCCAGTGCACTAGTAACAATTTACCCCAGTAGCATATGGCAGAGCCAAGAAGCTGCAGTTCTAAGAATGGCAGAGGAGGCAACACAGACAGCAAGACAGGACTGACCTGAAAGTCAGGAAAAAATGTTTCGCTCAGAAGAGGGATCTGGCTCCCATCTTGAGAATTTTAAAACTACACTGTATAAAGCATTCACAAGTGCACTACTGGGACCAGTTCTGCATTGGCTGGGAGATGGAGCAAATGATCTAATAGGTCTCTGCCATCTCAAAATTCTCTCATCATGGGAAAATACCCATGTGTGGGTTCATTTTACTGACTGCTGACAAACAAAACATGTCTTAAACAAATTATGCAGAATACCAGGGATATGTGACCACAGTTTAATACAATACAAGACTATTTTAACCTTCAGTAAATAGCTCAGTTGTTAAAGAAACAGCATCAAGCAGTTTTAAGAATTAATTTGTTTTTCACAGATTTGTTTTGGGTTCTTAAAACCTAATAGGAGCACACTGTTACTATATTGCTTTGCAAATTTGGTGGATTTGAGATCTGACAACAAGCCCCTACCAAGCACCTTACTTGGTGGTCATGCAAGAAAAGGGTATGTTCTGAAGCTTGCCATGTTAAGTTCCTGGAATTAACTTCACATAGCAAACATTTATTACCTACACCTCTCTCTGCCATTCATTTCAGACTGGTCTATCTGGGTCAGCACAGTCATGTGCTTCTAGGTTGTAGATGGCTTCTGTCTGGGCATGGGCATGTGCCAGAGCCTTCAACAGGCTGCACAGACACCCCACTAGAAGCAGGTGATGTTAGAGCAAGGGTCAACCCTATCAAGGACTCCAAAGCATAAGTATACTAATTACAGGAAGATCCAATCAATTTGTGCATTTCCAGGAGGTGARGCTTTGTTCTGGTGCAAATGTAAAGAAAGGGTAGCAAAATTTTCCCCTTACCAGCACAGCAGTGCCTGAAAATCAGAAAAAGAACTCTTTGCTGAATTGAAACAAATTAAATGGTCACAAGCAACCTATTTTTTTTCCTCCAAGCTGAATGAAACTTCCTTTTTCGGTTGTTTGCCTTCACATTGTTTTGGAAAAGAGAAAGCTTTTAATGTTGTGACACTGTATTTTTCCTTCCAGTTCTATTAGCTATGTAGCAAACCATTAGCATGTATAGGGCAGTCTCTACTGTGTTACCTAAGCTGATCAGGTTCCTCTGCACCTCTTAGTTGGGATGCCACTGAAGAAATGGCAAGAAAATTGTGACTTGAGTCCAGGTGGGCAATACACAAAATAACCATGCACTTGGAAGCAAAGTTACTGCCATTGTTTAAGTTTTTACTGGGAACACTAGGAAATGATGTTTTTCTAAATGCCTGCCTTACTGCATCTCATGCCTCTTAATTGCTCTGCTGTGCTGAACTAACCATGCTAGGTAGCTATCACAGTGGAAGGTAGCACTTAGAGAGCAAGGATATGTTTCAGAGTCTCATCAGAGATCTTCYTCCCACTCAAAAGGCAAACACCAACCAAATCTCTGTGCCTGCCTGGTAGAAAACATCTGCACTGCCTGGCCAAGCCAGGTCTGGTTGTCTGATCAATCTTTGCTTCTCAAGCTAACTGTCAGCAAAAATCACAACACACAGGACTAGAGTTCCACAAGCTCCTGGTGAGCTGTCTTAACACAGCCCCGTCTGAGTCTTGGCCATATTTCCAAGCTAGTTGACCACCCTGTCAAACTCTGTGTTCCAGTTGTCCCCAGGGCCAAGTCTGTTGAAGGAGGCACCTGACTTGGGCAGTCAGAGACCACCTTATGTCAAGGCTCTTTCACCACTCTGCTGTAGCACCACTGCTGCAGGCTGCGTGAAGCAATTACCAAAAGATGGCCAGGGAAGAACGCATTTCCTAGGGTAAACAGTCAATGCATGGTTGTGCAATGAAGGATACCCTATTTTAAACCTCCTTCTCCCTTTGTTAGCCACAAGCTAACAATGACAAGCGAGTCCTCCTAGGGTCCTGAACAGCCAATGTTGCAGAATCTGTAAGAAATGAGGGCTGCCATATCTCTGTAATTAACAGTGAATGGGATAAATGCCATCTCTCCATAGCTCTTGCCTCAGAAAGCACTGGTATCTTTTCAGAGCACTGACAGAGGACTGTGTTTCCTACCCCACAGCTCCCGCCTCCTTTTGTTGTCTTCTCACGCAAATCGTCTGGTGCCAAGGGAACATAAGCTGCCCTGTCAGAAAGTGGCCCTACAGTGCCAAAGGGCAGAGAAGCTGTCTGGCCTCCCCCACCCCACTCTGATGAAGTGATGTATCCGTGGAGCAAAATCCTGAGGACAACACAGACTGGCTGTAAAACATGAAAGATTTCAGAAGCACTGTCACTTGGGGAGAACTGGCACAGGCATGTTAGTCTGAATGCCAAAAAACAGTACCAGAGATTTGGAAACGAGCTAATCTTGTTAAAACAACTGTTTTGGGCTGGCCTCCCGAGTATTGCATTTGGATTTAGAAAAAACACATATGTACAACAAAAAAGAACCTTTTGGGTTTGTTGTTTTAATTTCTAGTTTTCCTCTCCTGTGGGAAAACATAGTTTGAGTAAAGGTGTGAAATTACCTAGCTGATAAAATCTCCTCCCTGTGTTTAAACATGTGATTCCCATTTGTATGCAGCTGGATTCTACCTGCTGCCTTTCACTGTCACCACTACTGAATTCCTGTACCAAAATGCAGGCAGGATGCTTTGCTTTTTCTCACCTGCTTTCTCCTGCTACAGAATTCCGGGACCTCTAGTTTTCAGCAGAATGTTTTCCTTGATGTTTCTTTTTAAAGACTCATTTTTGTAAGTAGAAATAATTCTAAAAATCAGCTTGGTACACACTTTTCCTGGAATTGTTTCAACAGCTGATCTCCTTTGAATCCCTACTCTCCTAGAGAGCATATTCATGTGAGTTTGGAGAAACTTAAAGGGACTGCTGGAATCCCTGTTCTGTAAGCAACTTGTGTCACGGCCAGCAATATCTGCTGGGGGTATTTTTGACATTATCAACTTCACTTAAAAAGCAAACAAGGAGAGGCTTTCATCTCTATAGTGTTACAACAATTTTTATTAGATAAAACACTCTTTGGAATGGGACTGATGTAAAAAAAAAAAAAAAAAAACCAGGAAGTGAGTTTCCCATTTCTCATTTCACTTAGAGTACTTCAGACCCTGAGAAGCTAAACATTTGTCATCAGAAGTTACTTGGTCGTTTTTTCTTCTAGTTAAAACTAACAGTGAGACTCCGCTCTTTCTGGTTTTAAATGAGCACTTTAATTCCTTCTCCTCAGTCCTCTGGCATGTGGTATCATATCCCAAGCAAGGAATGCTCTAAGTTTTCTTAACCTTTGTAATTCTACTTGGTTATATTATAAAATGCAGTGCCCTTCACTTACCTTAGTGGTGGAGATTTTTTTACCATCTGCTAAGCTAATTTAAAAGAGCTTTGGGACCATCCCTCATTCATGTGTCTCTCATATATGCTCATTTAATTAAATCCCTCCCAATTTATTAGAAGGTGACATGTGGCTTTTCTGTGGCAGGCTCTCAAGGTTGAATGATGGGATCTGAGCCGCCTACAGAAAAAAAATCTGAAATTAGCGATGCCAGTTAGAAATAAAACAGCTGTATCAAATAAAAGGACCTCCTCTATCTCTCCCACTTTTGAACCTTCACTCACTACTAGAAAAATGCTCAAATTCTAGGATGCAAGAACCCAAATTTTTGTTCTCACCATTGAACGGCATTCACACCTGAACTCTGTGATTGATCTTTGTTGCTAGAAACAAATTAACCTGTCCTGAATCCATCTAGCTGATGAGCTTTAAGGGAATTAAAAAGAAAATGAGCTTAATTATTCAGATTCCACTAGACATCAATTTCAAACTGAGCTCTCTCTGACTGACCTAACTTTTTGTAGCAGTCTCAGAATTTCCAGTTTTAAAAAGATCAGAAATAGAGTCAATATAATCTTGAAAGTCTACTCTTTTGAGAAATTCACCTCCGTGATTTGAAACGGATTCAAATCAACACATGCTGGTAGGCTTCCCCCACTGCTGGTTGTGACCTGAGTTTCTGAATTGCCTCAGTAGTTTGAGGAAGATGCTGCACACATTGGATCATCAGCTACTCCTACAGTGCTAGCTTTGGTGTCAGCATCTTCAATCAAGAGTCTTCATACATCTCCTCTCTTTCAGATACTTTTTAAGACTGGATTTTCTACCCAGTCAATCCTCTTCCCCACTAACCTCCTACAACCTTTTTTGTCATTGAACTGAAGAGAGCCCAAAGTCAAATCTTTTACCATACATAAGCCCCCTTAGGACTGAAGACAAGGACCAAGCAGAGAAGATAGTAACTTTTACACTGGATCTAGAGGAGAGCAAAAAACGGTCTGATGAAGAATAAAAATTACAACTGCTGGCAAAACAGAAAGCTAGATTCTACCTTTTAGCTTCACTATGAGAACATCAAGCCTTTCAAGGGATTCACTGAGATGGTATCAGGAACACATCTTCCTTCTTACTGCAGCCACCAGTTCAGAAGCTCTGCTTCAGTCAAACAAGGTCTCCAGGAAAGACAAACACCTTCAGGACAAACCAAAGCAGAGAGATGCAGCAGAGGCCTCACAGAGCTGTGCTCTAAAATCTTGCTTAAAAATGTCTGAGGGAACACACAGCAATGCTGCACTGCAGGTTTGGCCGCGTGTGGGAACGGGTAAGGGGCAGGAACCCAGCCATCAAATTAAGAGTTCATTTCTCCAGCATCTTATAGAAGAGACGGGCAGAGGGTCCTGTAATAGCACTGTGAAACATATTGCCTTAGGCTGGACTTCTAGAGCTATTTCTGTCATGTTTCTTGACCCAGACTGTGTGTCACACACATGCTAATGAGAAGGGAATCAGACAAAGCAAGAGGCTTAAAAATATTCCCAATAGTCAATGGAAGGCATTTAGACTGAGAGCAACAAGTTGCACCACAGTGATAATCAGCTAGCCTTCCTTTATAAGGTGCCTTTGGAAGGAGAAAAAAGTAGCTGGGTAAGCAGGGGAATGCTGGAAATACTGTAGTGACATCAACTGTTTTAAGAACTCTATTATAGATAAGAATGACATATAGCAAAATCTACATTAAGTCACCAGGCAAGGGAACAACTAAAAATGCTCCCTTTAACCTAGCTATAAACACAACAGGGAATTTGACATGAAGAATGAAGGGAACCTCAGAAAAAAAATAGGAAAGAATGTGATTAATCTGGCTGGATACATGTAAGAATTATAGACTACAAAGCACTCAGGAAACAAATACAAATCCTTGTACTTACTAAAGCCATGGCTAGGACATAAAAGACTTTTCTTTCATCCAGAACACAGATCTTTCTCACAGTTAACTGTAGGGGAAATTCAAAAGCAAATCTATCCGTATGCAAATATTGCCTAGTTTTAGCCTAAAAACCCCAGCATGTTACAAGGAACTGCATTACAGCCAGTGCACCAGAAATGTAGTATTTTCTCATTCTGGTGGCAAGTAAGAGGGCCTCCAGTGAGATGAACAGAACACAACCAATGTAAAATAGCATGAAAGAAAGCAAATACAGTGTAGGTGTGCCTGGATTTTATGGCACTAAAACTCAAAGCATTCTGGCTAATCATTTAGCAGTTGAAGTTTATTACAGCTAATCCTAGCCAGACTGGATTACCATTATTTTCATTACCATTATTTGGTGGTGTGTATGAGAGCTTCACACAGAAGCAATCTCTAATGCTGGGCTTATGAGAAGGTAGAGGTAGTGCTGGAAGTGAGATGCTCTGCTCTTCTCGTATCTAGCAGAATGAAAGATAGCAGTAGAAAAAGGGGGCAGCAATCCAGCACAACACATGGAGGTGACCCACGTCATGCACAGAGGGAACTCTAGGCTAAGCCACAAAGACAGCTACTGTCTCATGGCAGCAGCTATTAAAACTGCCTTTGCTGCTCCTTATCTTTCCAGAGGGTAGGCTTGGTTTCCAGGCTCCATTAATCATTCTGTTTGGCAAACCTTTAACCTTCACATATTAAAACACACACACACACACACACACACACATACACACCAAACACAAGCTGGGGCTGGAAGTGGCAGATTTGTGAGCCTTGAGGAAGTACCTAATTTAGATGCCTTTTGAGGGGCAGATTTTGATTTATATAATTGCACAGACTCCTCAGGATGGCTGCAATCTAGCTCTTCAAACAAGCGGATCGGGAGGCTGCAGATGTAGGCTCCGCTTCCTGCTCCCTCACGGATTCGCAGAGCCAGCCTGAACAAGCTGCTTGTTCTTGTAGTGCCTCAGCTTACCGTGACATCACTGCCCACGGCTACACAGTCCACAGGAACTGCAAATGGGGCATTATGAAGTGCCTCAGCTCAGAGGCTGAAGCCTGCAAACTGTTCTCAGCTTCTGATAGTGACAGTGACATTCTTGTACCGGTGCTATCCAGCTACAATGTACGTGTGCTGAGGAGTATGTGAAATAAGATGCACTTATAGGAAAAGATGCAAGTTTGTCAATGGCTTGGTCCATTCCCACTATGTCTTGTAGGCCACTACAATTCTGAAACTCCTCTCCCTACGGACTCATTTCTAATCAAGTGTAATTTACCACTAACTGGCTGCTAGTTATTGGGAGAGAAAACAGGATGCTTGGCCACACCAAGAGAATCACGATGAGCCAGGAGCATGTAAACAATAAGTTGTGCATTGTACATACCATAATTCTATTAACGCCTTATGAAAACAGAGGTATGTCGCAAAGCATTAATGGGTTCTTGACAGACATTAGAGCTTTTGATAGTTTGCAATGCTGAATATTGGTCACTACCTTCTTTTCCTCATTATTCATTGTGTTATTCAACATCCTCACAGTGATATAATATCAGTAATACATGTACATTACACAGAGGGCAGTAAGTTGTTCCTTTTAGATCTGGAAGCCCTGACTCTCCCTATGTTTATGCAATGCCCCTGGACACATATGTACACCATCTTTATCAAGTTGAACTGCAGTCTAGGGGAAAAAAAGAGGAAAGTAACTAGCAGGAAATGGTAAAGGAAAGCTTTTTCCGTTGTTTTGGTGAGCTTAGCTAACATGTTCAACTTTGCCAGCCTTCCCATCAGATTTTCTTTGTTGTTCTAAGCCACAGCTTTCTGCTGGTGGTGTGCCTCCTTACACATTACGTTGAAATTCCTTGCAAAACAGATTAGCTGCTGGAAAAAGAAAAATCCTGAACAAATCATGAGTCATCACTAGGTCTTAGTTTTCCATCAGTAAACTTAATATCCATTTGGAGAAGGGCTGTAGGGCTTAGTTCATTTTCCTTTGGAGAGATGACTGCAAGGTATCACCTTTGTTTAGCAAGTTCTGCTGACCTGCTGTGCTGACTGAGCACAAGCTCTAACCTTGTTAAAGTGCTTTGGCAGGAGTCACCCTTCTGGTGCCAGTGTATTTTTCAGAGTGGAGAGAAAGGGGAGATACTTCAGTTAGATATTACAGTTGTATATTGTATATTGCAATAATTTTGTGAACATTTGATTCTGGGGAGGACGAAGCGATAAGAAGACTCAATGAGGCAGAGAGTCAGGGTCCCTGCATGGAGGCATGGCCTCCATCTGTCAAGCTCCTGAAGCAGGAGCTGTGAAGGAGCATACCACAGCACTTGTTGCAGGGTAGGGCACAGGGAGTAAAGATCACTAACAAGGTGGCAGCTTGGCTGTGTTATAATAATCACTTGGGTTTTGTTTTAGAAACTTGATGGTTAAGGAACCTGCACCCGTGTAGCCCCTATTCCCAGAAGTCTGTCTACAGGCACTGTCGTCAATCTCAGTTCATTTCCTGGTTAAACAAACAGCAATTAAGTAACACAAGACAGGCAACGCCTAGAGACAATGTCTCAAACTTGCTCTAGACAAGCCATGTGACACTGAGGTCCCAGTGTTTTGTCTTTCAGCTAAGACATATTAATCACTAGAGGAATTACAGACTATGACAATGTGTGTACACGACGGGAGAATGGGCCTGGACAACTGGGGAAATACACTCTGCTTCTTGGCAGCAGAGAGCAGGTTGCGCACAGAGGATGTGCAGGGCAGCCAGCACTAGGCTGGGTGATCCAGAAAGACCTCTCCCTTCATTTGCTCTGTTATGTCTGCAGAGGGGAAAGGAGACATAACGGACAACTCAGAGCCTCCAGTGTTTCTCCCCAGCAGTGGGGACAATCAGGAGAGACACACCATAACCTTCAAGATGTAATCACAAAGTGAAACAGGGGTAAGAAGATAATCAAGTATTTGCTCCCGAGAGATGAGTAAAATTAAGAAAGAAACTTAAGATGCTTTTTAGCACAACAGATCTTTCTAGTCCACGCTATTAACTGTGGAATACTCTGCAAAAGCAAGTGGTTCAAAGCATGTTCTTTGGCACGTTAGTGAGAAGGAACAAACCACTAGGGAACATACCCTCAGACTCCTGGTGCTGGAGGAGAAACAGATCAGACATTTGAGACTGATGAATAGTTCACTCCATTTCCTTTGGCTCTTGCAATTTTCAGTAGTGTCCCAGTAACAGTACACAGAAATAAAATAGAGATGTAAAGGTCACTGTGTCACTATGTTCATCTTCTATACATGAAGCCTCATTCATCTAACCCAGCATCATCAGGGTTCAATGTCTTTTTTTCCCTCCTATTCACCTTGATCTGTTCATAATCCTCCTGGGGTTCTATCACCTCCAGGCTGAAAACCCATGAATTGGCAAGCCAAGGTTCCTTATCAATCTTATCACAGAAATAAAAGTACTTCCTTTGCTCCTGTGTGCAGCCAGTAATGCCATTTATTTATACTATATTTTGACTAGCCATTGGTTGTTCTGAAATAGGCAACGGTGAATTCACTTGTTGATGATGAACATTAGGTTGAAACTCCTTGCTTTTTTAATAAATATCTGAAGTTACTGAGATCAGAACAACCTTTAAAATATAACTTCTATTCCATCACAGCTCAGCAAGTCCCAGTCTCTCCTTAGCAGACTTTCACAAAGAGGATATATTAAGTGATGGGTTTCCAGCATACCTGGTCTGGCGCACAATGTTTCTGAGTCCAGTTGCCAAATTCATTCCCCACCCACTGTGCTTCATTTAGACCGCTGGAGGCTGCTTCCCTTTACTACTGCTGAACTGCTATTTTACTTCCCTACTTACTACTGCTAAATAAATCAAACTTCCCTCAGCAAATTTCTTTCAGTAAATATCTTCATTCTTTGTTCACTTCTTATGATAAAGGTGAGTCATAAAATAGGAGCAAAATACCTTAATTAGACATTTGTGCCTCAGAGTCATACACTTTGCTTCTTCTGCAGTTTTCTGTGTGTTCTGAGATGTCTGTCAATTAAGTAGATGCCACTGAGATCTCAAAGGATGTTATTTGCTACAATATTAAGTAGTTTGGTTTTTGGAGATATTTACTGCAATTTAATTTAGACATTTTGTTTAGCTTACAATAAGGTCCTTTGCCTCATTTGCTTCCGCAGATTTCACAGCAGTCAGAAGGGTTTGGAATATTTTGATAAAGAAACTCCTTTTCCATGTAATTAAGAGCACTAAACAAATGGTATAAGCCTGGAGAACCATGAAGTTAGCCTATTTAAAGCTAAGTGCTTTCTACTTCTCTGCCAGCTTTTGGCCCTGTGAAAATCAACAGGAATTTTCTCCATCTTCAGTAAGAATATAGTTTTCCAACCTTGAGATCTGCCTTAACAGCTATTGTGTTCTATTGTATTATTAGTATTTGAATTGCTGGAGCATCCTCTCAAGGAAAGAACTCCAGAACGCGAAACGCTGAACAGTACAGGAAAAAAGCTGGTTCCTATCTTTAGTGAAGAAATATGTCAGTTCAAAATGCTCTCTAACCCTATTTTTTTCTTCCTGGCATGAAGCATCCCTTAGTTGTCTCTGTTTTGCTTTTGACAGAAAGAAGGCCAGTCCAGAGCTTACCTCATTGCCCAGGAGCTGGTGTCTACAGAAAAAGTGTGAGTTAATTGTTACACTCTGGCTATCGCTCTCCTGTAATTGAAGCTGCACAATTCACCCTTATTTAGTCAGCATTGGTTTGATCGCAATTTATGAAAGTTTGTCTCTTTCCCCAGATATGTGGAGATGCTCCAGCTGTTAAAGATGGTAAGTAAATCATTTTTATCACTGAAATCTAATTGATCTCTTACTTAGATGTAATTTAGGAGACAAAATAGTACTGAAGGGACTACAGTGAATTTGAGGAGGAATGGCTTACTGTAGAGTAATGCTTTTTGAGGCACAGCAAAGGAATCTGCACTAATCTACTCTTGCCATGGATCCAGAAATCTCGCATTTCTCATTCACAGGGAAAAGTGTTGACCAGCAAGGCCTGCCAGAGCTCTGATTCTGGTATAATATATAAAATAGGATAATTCAGAGAAGGAAGAGGTGGTAACTAGGGGTAAAATCTCTCTTAGAAGGAGCAGAGCTGGGAAACATGAAGGTTTGGCTTGAATGGATTAATTCTGCTTCCCATTAAGTTGCTGTCTTTTTTTTTTTGATAAAGCAAAACTAATAAAATTCAGCATGGTCTAGCCTGGGGCCATCAGCATCAGTTTCAGCATGAGATTTTGAGTACCCAATTTTGGTTAATAATTCTTTTCTGCACTGGAGAAGTATCCTTCCTCTCTCATCCCAAATACATACACTGCTTTAAAGGCTACTGGAGACTCTTTCAGCAGAGTCAACAAGCAAGTTTCTCAAGTAAGACTAGATTGTTTCTGTGAATTGGCTTTCCCATTCATGGAGATGTGTGAATGGCATCTGCTTGGTTAGAGACTGAGAGAGAAGCGAGAAATGTTTTCACATGTGCCTGCTAATTCAGACACCTCTTAGTTCAGAAGAGATCAAAAACCCTTTATGGAAATTAGTGGTTTCATTTCTGCTATTCTCACATGTCTGTATCCCATCTCTACTATCAGCTGTTGCATATATGACAGCTACCTACTAAAATTCAGGAAAAAGTTTGCTCTGCTGCAATTATGTCCAGTCTAGGAAGACCTAGTCCCAGCACTGCTACCTTCCCCCACCAGGTACCACTGAATCTTTATATTCCTCTGTTGTCCAATATTGCATTCAGCTCTAAGGACATCTAGAAAAGCCATTACCAATTTTACAACATGTAAATCCCTCAGACTACAGGACTGTTACTGCCTAACTAAGACTTCCCAATTATCATCACAGTGAAAAAAAATTAACTAGTACTCTTTGCATATTTGAATACTTGAATAGTATTAGGAGTTGTCACAGCAGTATAAAGTACGACTTCGCTGTGCACTCCCTGTTGGTACAAGTCCCATTGGAAGACATCAGCAGCACCTCATCATTGACCACAGACTCACCAAACTGCCCCAAGACATAGCATCCCATCCATAGTCAGTGAGGAGCAAAGGCTTCCTTGACAGGAAATCTAACTCTGGGCAAAAACTTCTCTCCGTCCTTCATCACCACCTCTTCCAAGAAAGTAGTTTCAAAATGCTCATCTTCAAGTCTCATCTTCCTTCATAAACTCACTTCTCAGTAAGGAAGTAAGGAAACCATACCCTAGTTGCCTTGAGAAAGGAAAAAAAGGCTTTTCTTATGCCTGCAGCAGAACAGTTTTCCATCTAATTTCCAGGCTCAGCTGGAGCACCTATTCCTTCAGTGTAACAGAATCTGCTTGGCTTTTCAGCAGAGACTTTAATAGATTGATTGATTGCCAAAATGATGACATTTCCAACGCCCACTCCACTACTGAACTGAAAGAGTGGAAACATTGTGTTAGCTCACAAACTTGGTATCAGTTGGCCTGGCAGCAGTGATAATAATCTACACAGTTAGCTATTATTTGCCCTACTCAGAGGTAATGTAGCTCTCCCRAGAAGAGAGATAAGAACTCAGGCTGGACTGAGCAGACGGGACTGTCTGGGCCTTTGCTGGGCAAAGATGCCCCTAGTTTCTTGATACTCAGAATTCAGTTTTCAGAAACTGATTAGCCTTTGCTTTTCCTCCAGGGCCACTGAATCCTTGAACTTTTTCCTTCTTTTCTCCTGTTCCTCTGTCCTAGGAACAGGAGAATACACCTCCGCATCCAGGGTGCACTTGTCATCTTTTTCTCAGTGCTATTCCTGAAATAGGAATGTTTTAGGTTGCATTCTCAGCCTGATGCTTCACCCATCAACCTAGAAGACAAGGAGCACGATTTACTTGCTTCCCTCCAGTCAAACATCTGTTTCAAATGACTTTACTAAATATACAGAAGTCAAGTGTGACTCAAACTGCCTCGGGTGTGATTGAACATTTGCTTGATGGTGTGCCATGATGTAACCATGTCCGGATTTATTTTGTCTTCAGCTTTTGTGCATAAACCCTTCTAAAATGATTATCATTCCCCTCTGAGATATTGAGTGAATTAAGATACCAAAAGAACAGTTCTACACTGAAAAAACACCAGCCCCAAATTCCTCACTGTTTAAGGACAGCTGATCCTGTTTCCTGGTTTGCATTTTCCTTCACAACAATATTCTTACAAACATCATGAGCCAGATTTACATTTCTTCAGTTTTCTGAGATAGTCTGGAATATGGATACAAATAAATTTAACATCTGATGGTTCTCCAGCCTTTTGAGTAGTTTGGGGGCCCACCCTGCACTGAGGCATCCCAAGGCTTCTGACAGCACAGTAACTCTTAGGAACAAAAATTAAAATCATCTCAGTGCTCAAGCAATAAACTCAAAGTGATTTGAATGCAGGTTATCATCAAATTAGCCTCAGTGGTTAAACTTCACTTTCAAAATTCTTGTGGGCAGCACATTCTCAAGCACAAAACCCAAACATTATCTTATTTAGGAGCTATTACTACATAGTAGACAAAACTCCATCTTTCTAAGTATTTACACTCCAGTGAATGATTGGCAGGGCTTTTTTTTTACTGCTGTAAATTTCTTGGATGCTGTTCAAAGTTTTGCTAGACCAATCAAATGATTATTTTCCTAATGAAATGCTTCAGTGGATGGAGCAGGCTTGCTAAATGAAGAGCTTGTTGGCTATTAGACACTCTCTGAGGCTCTTGATAAAAGCAAAAACAAAAGCAAAAGATGCAGTGTCAGAGAACAATAGCCTGCTCTCACTTGCAGTAGGCATTTATTTATTCATTATTGTCTCCAYAAACAGTGGGAAAGTAACTTTGAATGGACCAGAGAGCTTCTGCAATGGGAATGCTGGGCCAAAATAGCTATGAGGCTGTTTTGTTTATCTTTTTAAAAGGGGGGTGGAGAAATCACACTAATACACTCAGCATCAAGACAATTTCCTGGTAACGAGCGCCAGTGATACAATATTCAAAACCTGCTCTCTACAGCTTGCCAGTTCTGAAACTCATTTGCAGAGTTTTGGATCAAAGTGTGATTTAGTCTATGTGTACTTATGCTAAGATCAGGGTCTCTGACCTACATTATACTTGCAATAGCAGGGTAAGAGAACAATTACATCTGCTCTAACAGTCAGAATTTTCTGCTATCCATCTAGCATTGTTTGTGCTGGGCTCAGTAACGAGAAATTTGGAAAGATCACTGCTCAATGCAAAGGATGGGTTACTCACCCTGCCTCAGCAGACATGCCATTTTTTATTTCAGGGTTGCCACTTTCCCTTTTATCATAAGGAGAGAGGCTGCTGGCAGTAATTAAGAAACCTCCAAAAACCACCCATGAGGCAAACTTGGCTCACAGCACACTACATGGCATCTCATGGCTACTTTCAGCTTTAATATTGAGACTCTTTCCTGCCCTTTGAACTCTTCCCCTTCCCCTCAAACGTAATACCTAAACATCTGTAAGAGCCTTGGATCCTTGGCTCTCTGTTGGTTACACCTCCATTTTAGGAGTTAAGAGTGGCTATAAAAGTCTAATCCATTTTATTCAATTAGTGTACGCTTCAATTTGTATAAGTTTGGGCAGCAGTAAGATTTCCTATTGCCCTCTCTGGCTGACCCACAAGGGGTCAAATATACTTACTTCCTAATATTCACAGTCCATTAAAACATCAAGCTTGATTTGGGAAGCAATTAAATCTCTAGACAGATATGCAACGTGATTTTTGGATGCCTCTATGTGCCATTATTGATTGAAAAGTATAGAAATCTGGATGCTAGACAGGAGTTCTGACATGAGCAAGGTAAATAAATTGTATGCAGACATGATTTCTCCTGGTGAAGTGCCAGTATCCCCACCTGGAGACTAAGGCAAAGCACAGCTGTGGTTTTTCACTGATGTATCTGGTCTGTTTACTCCCTTTTTGATTTTTTTTTCCCCAGCTCTGTTCTGTGTATGGAAGTTCAGAGAACTGGTTCCCGAACCATAATTTTCTTTCAAAACTGCAGAAATAACCTAGATTAATTTATTCACCCACTGGACCTTTCCAATCTCTTCTCTGTTCTTTACTGGAGACTAGAAAGAGAAGAAAAGCTGATAAGGCTATGATAGCATTAGAGGTCAGATCTTTGGCTGGTATTAATTTAGATAGTTTTCCTCTGGCAGGTGATTGCAAAAACAGCAGATAATTTGCTTCTTCAGAGTGCTGGAACAGACTCATTTTGAGTTAAGATTTTCCTTCCTCATCAGCATCAAGAAGATTACTTGAAAATCTGGGAAGCAGTTCAGCTCTTTTCTGCTTTGTGCATCATTGCAGGCAGTAGCTTCCTTGTAGTCCTGTTGTGGGGAATATCCTTACAGATGTGAGAGGCAGGGGTCTCTGCAAATATGGTATAGTTAAGAATGCTGCCAGTACTGTGGGAGCCAGTTGTGCTGGTTCAGTGATGGGTACAACACAGAGGTACATAGTGCTTTGATTACAGTGAACTGATGCAATGAGGAGCAGGCAGGCACTTTGCTTTAGCACCCAAGATCTGGGACACATTGCTTAGATTGCTAGAGCTCAGACCTTTTCTAATCCAGTCACAGAATTAACAGTTTAACCCTTCTAGCTATAATGCACATTTTCTGGCTGCAGAAATGTTTTTCTTTTCACTTAATTCTTTCTTATTAAACTGTGGCTTTGCTCAACAACCATCATCTTATATTATAAATTTCAAATTTCTGGCCCAACGCAGGCCTGATGCTGGGAACACAGTGTAGAGAGCCTCTGAGAAGGAACCTCCGTTCCTGCCTGCAGAGCAACTGGTGGTCAAACCGTAGGACTACCAATTACTATTGGCAAAGCTTCATGTACTTGCAAGTGCAGACACGGTGACAAATTCCTTCTGCCTTGTCCATACTACAAATACCTAGACTGCATTATGCAGAGTACTATATACTGCTGCCTCAGAGTGTCCTGGGGAACAGGTCCCACCAGCAAGTGTGTTAAACACCGGGGAAAGTGTGTATTTTATATCAATTTATACGCAACTGTAAAGATGGGTATTGAAAAAAAATGTCCTGTTTTAATGTAGGCAGCAGGATGAATGATCTCTTTTTGTCCCATTTTGCCTGGTTTCCTAAGAAAGACTTAATTTCATTGTTTGTGTGTATTCATGTGTATCTGTCAGCTCAACAAATAACTCTGAATCCTCTGGCTGATTTCAACTAAATTAGATAGATGGATATTAAGTTCCCACAGATCTCTGAAAATCCTGAATAGAGAAGGGAATGTGCAATCTCCCCAAAGAAAAAGTGCAAGGTGAGCACCACAAACTCTAGACAGCAGAGCAGCCACATGTGGGCTTTCACATAAATTTCAAAACTCTAGGAATTGGGCTTTGTGGCTCCCCTGAGCATGGAGGTATCTCTGTGATACTATCTCATCCTACTAAATCACTATCAAGGTGTTCTACACATTGAACACAACTGATTGCTTGCATTAAGACTGAACCAATTCATGCAGGGATTTAATGCACAGTCTCACTGTTTCTGCATCTGTTCACAAAATCCTGGAAGTAAAACCCAGAACCACCTCAGCTGCCCTTTGCCTTTGAATTAAGAGTACCAGATTTCCCTTCTGGATGTTTTAAAAGTTGGCTGCTAGGATTCTTTGCTGACTGCTTTAAAGGAGCACCTGGAGGTACCTATCTTCCAGAAAGGTTTCCACGTTGCTGAACCCAGATACCTCAGGTTACCTTTCTGCAGCCCTGAGCCAGCTGCCTAAATCCCAGAGTGAAGTGGCTTTTCCAAAACACTCTTGTATTGTTTCCTCTTGGAACGCTGGCAGACACAGTAGCATCTCTAAAGCATCTCATCTCCCAGCACCCTGTAAGCCTTACCGCCTCACAGCAGATAATGGATTCTTCTCCAAGAGACCAGCATGTAAAAGTTAGGCAGTGCTCTACCTAAACCGAAAGATCTTGTTGGATGGAACGTTTCATTCCTCCCTGTCGCATACCTGTGTAACAGGCTCTGGGATTTATTCAGCCTCTACTCCAAGAAAAAAACAGAAGTTCTTCAGAAGTTTACTTCAGAGGCATTCTTGGGGAAAAAGAGTAACTGCTGAGCGTAAGTGATAGGTGCAGACAAAAGGGGAAAAACATTTTTTGCTAAGGATTTTGATCCTCTTTGTTTCCTTTAATTATTTCTAGGGTTTATGTTCAGGGATGTTAGTGATTTGGTCACTGGATGGTTGTAAAAGGTTTACTTATGCGCACCCCAACCGTAAAGCAAAGTTTTTACACTTCAAAATCGATTTTTTTACAGCACTAATGCTAGCCTTCTATGTCACTTAGACAATTTGGGTTTTGCTTTCACATGCACACACAAGCACTGGTGCAGGAACATGCACAAGACAGGCATGAACTCTTTGGGCTCATGTACCCCTGGATGAGACTGAGTGCTGTGGCCACTGCACTGGAGCCAGAAATTGAACTGCATTCGTTCATGTTTCTGCTTTAAGAAAGATTTGACCATCAAGAAATTTTATGAACTCCGAGTCTGGTACCTTTTGTGTTTGGTTGGGGTCATCAGGTGACAAACTTGGAGACCTTCAGGTGCTACAATTGATTAGAGAGACTGCAAAAGCACTTTGTGTTTGATTAATGGCTTCCCAAACACTCAGCACTTTCAGCAGTGACATATTTTGTAGATGGTATGGGAAAGGAGTGTTAATCTTGTTGCTCCTCTGCGATGGAAAGTGAACAGATACAGCGCTGTTTGATGTTAATTTGGAATGGATGACATTTCTATAACATAATAGGTTACTTAAGCAGATCAGTAGTGAACTTACTACAACTATTCACTTCCCCAGGCACAGTAAGTTGAAAGAACCCTTTGGATTCTTTCCCTTTCCTTAGCCTGGATTAATTATGATGATTTAGGGCTTTGAAAGGTTAGTAGATTCCTTTGAGTTAGGTAAAGCACTCAGAAGAGAGAGTGGCTGCCTTAGATGGTTGGAAAGTGTTTGAAATATGTAACTATATTGGCTTGCTGACATACCAGGCAGAATGGGAGCTAAAACTGCAAAACAGTGGGATCACTGGTGGTACCAGCACAGGACACCTTGCAGAAATCAGATTCAAACAATTAGGAAACATGCAAATACTCTCTTGGAAATTTTTCTGATCTTGTTTTATCCAGAATATAATTAGTCAGAAAGAAAAACATTGACATGTTTTTTTACCTAGTTCCAGTGGCTTTTCAGAACACAATGCTTCATCTGTCATAGGTGCTGAAAAACTGCAGCATATGTGCAACTTTCTTCCTTGTTAGTTTCTATCAGATGGGTGTCATTCCAGCAAACTAGTGTGTCCACTGCAGCTGAGGGTGTTACAACAGAAAAGCCAGGAATGAATGTGAAAAGACTAAAAATTTCTATTGCCTGGAGTCAGTTTCTCTTGGCCAAGAGAGAGGAGGTTTGCAGCTCTCTGCCCACTTTGTGTATGTTTTGCTGATAGACAGTATAGTCTAGGCTCTCCTGCTCTTTACAGAACCTTTCACCAGGATCACAGTCACCCCATCACATCCCCAGAATGTTGAAATTAACAGAGCTACCTTGATTTAATCAAACTAAAACAGACTATTTAATGTTAAATATAGATCTCCAGTGAAACACGCTCAGAGCTTGTGAGTTGTTCATACCTGGACACTATCAGCTTTCATGGAAATCAGTTTCAGATCCCTCCCTAATTATTCCATGTATTTCTAAGCTTTTTAACTAGACAGCAGTCAGACTCATAAGCAATGCCATAATAAATCCAATTATAGTCCAGGGAAGTTCATAAGTTTGTCTCTAGAAGTTCAGTGGATAGAATCCGACTTTTGGGGAATAGGTCTCATGATCACTAGGATCTTGATAGAGGACGATACTCAACCTATCCCATCCTGGTTCAGGACTGGATAGAAGAAGCTTGGCATCTTTTAATGAGCTGTGAGACCTTAAAGGTTTCTTTTTATTGGGCCCCTGCTTCCTTTCACAGCACATTTGGCTGCACCACATACAGTGGGGCGGGAGGCCAGGAAATGGTCTCCAAGTGGAAAAATCTTAACTGCCATTTCTATTAACTTACCAAGTAGATTCACCTTCACAGCAATTGTTAAAACAGCTGTTTTTTTTTTTTTTTTTTTTTTTTTTTGATAAACTGGCTGCTTTGGGCAGGCAGAGAATGTTTTTAATGTACCTTTTTTAAAATGTTGGTTTTAGTAGTAACTCACTGTTTGTAGAGTAGCATGTGAAAAATACACTCAAAGCATAGATCTGGCCAGGCTGTATGACACTGAAGTTTTCCTTCAAGCTAGCTTTCAGACTGAAGCAGAGTTCATCTGCAAAGCTGATGGAATAACAATTTCTGATGTGATGGCCTTAGCCTGATTGAATGCCATTCATGGGTCTAACACTAGCACTGCCATGACTAGCTGTTTGGGCTTTTTTTGTGGTTATGAGCTACCTGACGCTGCATGCAATCACCAAAAGCCCCTTTAGGAACTTGTTTTTTTCCTCTGGATGTATTGTTTTAGCATCCATAGCAAGATGTAGATTCTGTTTTAAATCAAAGTAGGGTTTTCTCCTAGGAATTTTATATTCTGGTAAGTCTTGTGGTCTGGACTGCAGAATAGGTCATACTAGATTGTATCATATCAACATGGTCCCTTACTGGCCTCAAATTCAGTGAATCTAATTAGCTGCTAAACTTCTGTTCTACTCTTTTAGTGTTGAACTTAAAAACAAATAGAAAATTGCCTGGGGTTTTTCCCTTGGTCTTCTAGAACATTTGTCTCTCTTTAATACAATAAGACGGCAGTGCTCAAGTGATTACATGTTAAACAAAACAACTACAACATTCTCCAAATAAACCATTTCCCCAAACTATGTCCACAAAACAACATTCACTTCAAAAGCTTGACATTAGCTGACACAGCTTAATCTTCACCTGTTACTGACAGTAAAAAGCACAGACATATAAAAGTGATGTTAGAGTCTGTGCCTTCAAAGGGCCTAATGCGCTATGTTCTGGACTCCCATGTCTGAGCACTTGAGTTCAAACCCTAAATCCAGATCACAGCAGTATCACTCTTGGCAGATCTCTCTTGTATCCAAAAATGCACCTTTTTGTATTACATCCACTGAACAGAAGTTTAGTATGCATCAGAACTAGCTGAAAATCTAACCAGCATTAATAACAGAGCTTGGCTGCAGTTAGAGTTTTGGATGAAACTCACAGTAACTTCTCTGGTGCTTTCTTTTGCATTTCTGTTAGTGGTATTCATGAGTTGATGGAGGAAGACTCCCGTGTGTAACAGTACTGACTCCTCTGATTCAAGAAATTTTTTAGACACCATCATCCACTTAGTTTAGAGCTGCTCTTATCCGAAGAGTGCCTTGGGGGATGACAAGTTAGCTGAGATGTGGCTACAGCTCCCAAAGTCACTGTGATGATTTCAGGTGACAAATAGCAAACCATCACAGAAACCATCAACACTGTTAGGTTGGCAGCATCTGTGGAAAGACACTACCCTGGCTTCTCCATTTTAGCCTCCAAGGTTGGCCAGATTTGAGGTACCCCCTGGAAAAAAAATAGCCTGGGTAGGCCAGCACTGAGAGAGAATGCTGCAACCTACTACCCTTACTGCCACACCCAAAAAGCAAAGGAAGGTCAGGCAAAGAGAGATAATGTTTTGATGAGGCAGGAAGTGTTGTAACCTCTCAGTCTGCAGCTGGTACTCCAGGAAGAGTCATTAGGGGCTTTCAAATCCCACAGTTAATGTGGCCATTCTGCTGAGCTGGCATTTTGATTTACTCTGTTTTCCTCTTTCTCTCTCACGTCTTTTCTCTTCTCCTTGTGTAATAAAAACTCCAGACACTTCCTGGATTTTGGGGATGCTGAAAAAGATTGGAAAAGGAACTCACAGAGTGAGTTTCTAAGCAATTCTGTACGTCTGTCCAGTTTCTGTTCTTATCATAAATGAGATGCATCTACCTTTCTAACTGCTCACTTATTTCCATACACAAACTTTGCCCATGAAGATCAGACTAGCAAAAACAGGAAATTCAGTTTTAAGAGCCCTATCTGACCCTAAAGAAGGAACAAACACCTGCCTGGCTCAGAGTAATCTCCTTATGGGAAATACAGAGGAGAATTTAAACCTGTAACAATTCTGCAGAACCATCTTCAGACAAGATACAGGATATTATGCTAACACAGTTCAGTCACTTGTACTTTGTAGCAATACCAAAGAATCAGGTGCTGAAATTACAACTGTCTAGTTTTACTGAGCGAAGACTGCTGCTTTCTAGCACCAGATAATGCTATGAAGATAAATGATCCAGTTACAATGTCCTAGCTCCTGAAAAGGCACTTAAGTGTCCCTAGGTTAGGAACTGGTCTCACTCCGATTAGCAGCAGTTAGTTATTCCCCTATGTAGCATCAGCATTCCTGCCTTGCCTTAGGCATGCCCTTGCAGCCCATTGCCACGGTTCACATTCAGACCTCCACAGGGCTGCAGCAAAGCCAGGCAGCTCAAAATGCCTGAGCAACTCTAGCTGCTGTCTGCAAAGGCAGGATGTGTCTGGTGTGGCTAGCAAAAACATGGAAAAGGCCAGGGCACCAGAGGGGCCAAAGTCTTTTGAAATACTTTCAAGAGCCAGCAAGGTTCCTTCACCATTTTGAAGTGGAGTAGATGGATTCTGCAGGAATCAGAGTATGACCTGGAAACATTTCAGTGTCCAGAACTATGGATGAAGGAGGCTTTAAACAATGTTTTGCACACACAAGAATTGCTATCCGTGCTTTTGGGATGATCTTTTAATGAAGAATAGAAATTACCTCTGCAGTTTCAGATGGAAGCTTTATTCCTCATTTCCAGGCCTCAGCTAGGGAATCATTTTCCCATGTGCTGTTAAACAGGAGCCCTATTATATACCAGAGGTGGCCACATTTTAATATTGAGGAAATTACTCTTGTGCACAGATAATTTATAAACCAATTAGGGTTCAAAGGCATTCTAAAAGTATTTACTGCTGAGAAAAAATGTCTCAGTTAGGTTTCATATGGAAAATGATTTGTTCCATAGCTTAAATGTATAGCTTCTTCCTCTCCATAAGTTAGGATTCAGGGACTAGTGTTGCCAATTTTAACACAAGACCTGTAGAAGTTGATCATTTTCATGTCAAGCTGTTTGACTCATAAGGTGATTGAAGAATCACATTCTTCATTTTTTTAAACTATATTTCTGGTTAAGAAAAATCAGAAAAATGAGACTAGCTAAACCCAGAAAAGCAGGGAAAATGGAAGGTAAATAAAAAGATACAAAACTCACTGTATACATAAAGGCCGGATGGTTTGGTAAGATGAAATGCTCAGTTCGGGGTTGCCAGCACTGTGGAATTCAGCCAAAAGTATGTGTGAAACTGATGGATGCAGAAAACTTATCTTATGTTCTCTGTGCTCTATTGAACACAGTCTGCTACTACCGATGGCATATTTTGTAATTCCTAGAAAACATAATTTAGGAGTTAAGAAATTGTAATGAAAACTTCAGAAAAAAGACTTTAAAACTGATTGCCTAATTTCTGTGTTGCTGTTCACAGGACTTCTATGAAGGTATCTTGAAGGTGCTTGGGGAAGAAGATGAGAATGAACAGGAAGAGGTTAAACTCAAGCAGGGCTTAAGTGAAATCCCTGAAATTTATAAATTACATCAAGAAATCCTAGGAGAATTGGAAGAAAGAGTCTTTAAATGGTAAGGAATGGCACTGTTTGATACCCTTGATGTATCTTCTATAGCTCAGCATTCCCCTGACTCCACTAGCAGCGAGACTGGGATTCTAGCAAAGATGAAAAAAGAACGTGAACTACTTTGGCAGATTTTGTGACAGGCAGGCAGGAAGTAAACATAGAGACCATCAGACTGAGAAACCAAACACTGAAACATTTGCGCAGTGCTGGTTTATACCCCTCACGTACGAACCCAGCACATGCTCAGCCTGATGAAGGCAAGCAGTCTGTACAGCCCATGCCTCCAAAGTAGCCCCATCAGTCAGCATGAGGACAGCCTATTTCATATGCATTACCCTTTCTCGCCATTGCCTTGTATGTTCAGTGAAGCCAGTTTGTAATCATCACCAAGAGGCTAAACATGGCCTGCAGTTGCCCAGAGAGATTGTGGAGTCTCCTTCTCCGGAGATATTCAAGGCCTGCCTGGATGCAACCCTGTCTAACATGCTCTAGGTGACCCTGCTGAGCATGGAGGCTGGAGTAGATGATCTCCAGAGGTCTCTTCCAAACTTACTAATTCTATGATTCTAAACCATGAGGCAGAGAAAAGCCTCAGACATCAGAACAGATCTTAAAAAAGATCCTCTGCTTACACAGCAATCATGTAGCTCTCAGATAAGGGTCAACCCCCTCACTCCAGTGTTGAGACAAGGCTCTGCACAGGCTGAGCTTCCAAGCCAAATAGACACTGCCAGCTGGCTGAGGGACTCCACCTAAGCCAAACATCCTACTGGGGTGAAGCCTTTCCATGAAAGAATAAGGCCCTGCCTAAGACAGACAAAGCTGCAGAGCGCTTTTAATTAAAGAGGTCTCTGACTTATACCAGACTGCTAGGTCTTAGTCTATCAAACTGCTGGAATAAGACTGTCTAAGACAAATTACCTATGCRATACCAAGCTTACTAAACGTACAGCAGCCAGCACAGCCCATGACCTAGGCTGAACTACTCTGGCTCCAATAGCTCATGACAGACTGTATAGCCTGGCACTGTCACACCACTGGGCTCCACCAAGAAGCTGTCACTGACTGTGCCTGCCTTATCTCAATGCTTCCACTGAGCAGTTACTGAAGTCAATCAAATCAGGAGAACTTTTCAGAAACAATCCTAAATGCAGAGCACAGCTCTACTGATCAGCTCTGCACTTTCAAATCAAAGCATGCAGCAGGAAAAGGACAGGTTAAAGGGAGCTGTACATTCATTGTGTTCACCAAGGTAATGTTAACAATGGCGGAAAAGCTTAAAAACTTCCACCAATGATTGTGGTAAATATGCTCTTAACACAAACAAAGCTGGTGTTTCCAGCTGCAGTAGCTGAAATCCAAAATCACTTGTGCTTAAAGAAATCACAGGCATACTTTACTATAGCAGCATGCTCCCTGTTTCCTGAGGCAACATTGACACACCTGGAATGCTCGAAGCCCGCTGTCCAGAACAGGGCCCCATAGACACTGCAGTGAAGAGGAAAGGAGGCTGTACTGCAAACACTACCTCAGCACAAAAGAATCACACGCCGCAAGGGGCAACACTAATAGAGGTTCCCAGTTCACTGCCACCATCAGTCCTTCTGTTAAGTCCTTCCCCATGCCTGCACTCCCTCAGACATTCTGTTGCTCTGACATCCCCAGGAACTCAAGTTTCCCTGTTAAGTACAATTACTCTTTTGCAATCTCAGATTTTATCCTGATCTCTCCTTTTACGTGCTTCATAATTATTTGAATAGTGTGCTACTTGGTCCTAAGACAGCTGATGGTTGAGCAGTGCTGATCAGGGGGCAACGAAAGAGAAATTAAGACATATTGTAACTGAAGATGTGATATTCCCCACAACTACCACTCAAATCCCTGCAGCAGCTGCAAGGTCTGTTTAGAGAAGTGGAAGCTGGGTCCACAAAGCAGATATCCTACCTGCTACCCAGGCACTGCCAAGGCTAGGGATCAGCCAAAGCATCAACCTCACCCAGGGCCTGTTCTACAGCAGCCTGGTCTGTTGACTAGTGTATCAGTTAAGTATTGTCACTTTCCTGCCATTTAATGTAGACTTTAGCTGCACAATCTCATTACCCACTGTGGGTGTGATGAATAGAACTCTGTAATGAGAATGAAGTAAGGGCTTTTCTTTTTGTTTCTTGCATTCATTATTTATTTTCTTTTTCTTTTCTTTCTGTGGTATTAGGGAAGAACACCAGAAAGTTGCTGATGTTTTCCTCTCCAGAAAATCAAAATTCAATCACCACACTGCATATATTATGCAGTTTGATAGGAATTTGGCTTTGATGGATGAAACTTGCCTTAAATACTCCCAACTGGCTACCATCATTCAGGAGTTTGAGGTAAGGCCTCCTTGGCTGTTAGGCTGTATTAATACAAAGCTGTGCCTCATGTCTTACTCAAAGATATTTCTGTCTGCAACTCTACCAGCATTCACACAGGGTAGAGCAGGAGTACAGTTCTCCCCGCATCCTGGTGATAAAACTGAAGTGTGATGTTCATGAGTGCATGATGTCTTTCTGGGTCTGTATCTGTTGCCCATACACCCCCATGTGTCTGTATACAGAATGTATGTTTGTGAATCTATAGGTCTGCGAGTATACTTTGCTCAAATACCTGCACATAGTGGAGTAGTTTCCCATTCACAAATTAATACATTAAGCTCTCTGAGCATGTGTGAAATTTAATATTATTGTTAACGTTTCTTCATATCTCTTTCTCACGGCATTTTTTTCTTTTATTTACAATTGAATTTCTGTGCATTTTTTAAATGGATGTTRTGACAGGCAACAAACCAGACTGTGAAGGAAGCCACAAACTCCACCGGCTAGACAAATACAGGGATCTGTTCACCTAGACCCCTTGAGTGATCTGTAATCACTGGGCCTGTATCAGTAAGAAAGAAACGTATTTTCCAGATGTGTTAGCTCACTCATCCCTGTTGACTGAAAAAAACCATCAGGATGCAAGTGAGAGAAATTCAAGCCATGATGCTTGATTACATCTTGAAGTACCAACAACGTAGCCAGGTCACACCACTTCAAAAGCGTAAGCCCATATGTTGATGGGAAGGTTCAGTTGGGCTACACTAACTCCAGTGAGATAAAATGGTTTGAAAGTCGTGTTGCTTTGTTGTGGGTCTGTAACTCCTATTTCTTATTATCTTCATCTGATATGAGGAATAACAAAGCTTACTCAGGTGGCAGAGGGGCTGTGCGGATGAATTAATGATTGCACTTTAAAGGTTATTTAGAATGCCAGCTCTATGGGGTATGGATTGTATTCTTCTCTGCAACACATGTGAAATATTAATGATAATTCATATCAAAAGCCATTTGGAAGTCAGCATTTACGAAAGGATACTTTGCAGCCACCACAGTTATTTCCTGTTAGCAACCAAGGGGAGGTCTCATGGCTCCCATCTCTCTGAACAGGAACTCAGTAAATGCAGGCTTTCTGCTGATGGCCAGTGTTTCCAGCATCCCTCCCAGCCATATGCCTACACACTCCTGTTTTAACTATCAACCCTGAGGATTAGCTCCTATTTCTAAGTAGATGGAACTTTTGCTAGGACAAGATCAGCAGGATTTTGCCCTAAAATCAGTGCGCTCTGCGATTTTTTTTCCTTCTTGCAATACATGCAAAAGCAGGTACATGCACACAAATGCAGGTGAGGCACCTCTCAGACCTTTTCTATTGTATTTTTAAAGCATGAGCAGTATTAGATTCCAAGTTCATCAACCTAGAATTTAGAGATCCTATTTTGGGCACCTTTGACTTGAGGATGGGGGACTATGAATGCTCAGTGCAACTGTGAACACACATTTGGTGAGTTCAGTAAGACAGTCACAGGAGTAATATAATAACATGAAACACCTCTGCTGACTTGGAAAATGCTGTCCTTTGCCAGCCTTCCTTTATATAATTTGCTTCCTAGTTCCCCTTTCGTCCTGCCTCTCTTGAGAAGTGGCAGACACTGTGGAAATGTTGGCCAATGAACACTGAAGCCCTGTAAAACTCGACTAGGTTTTGGACTCATAACTTGTAATGAACCAACTGGGTTTTGTGCCATTCCTCTCGGGTCCTGGAAGCTTCCGTTTCTTGGTGCCTCTGAAAATGTGGAGACTTTTCAGGACAGAGTTCTGCGGTTTGCTTTTGGTTTTGCAACAATGTCATGAAACTTAACTGTTATACCGTAAGTTTCATATTTTAACTGAGCCCTTATGAGACCACCTGCAATGGATTGAATCTAGAAAGGTAAAGCAAAGAGAAAACTGCTACTTCTTTTCCATGTGAGTGTTAAATTGGATCAGAGTTTTCTTTTATTTTGTTGCAAACAGACTCTGGACACTCAGTGCCAATTCAATCACCGGGATGCTTTGCTGTATTTTGCTCAGATCTGTGTCTTGAAATAAGGCACTAAATTGCAGACAGAAGAAAAAAAGACAGCAAGCTTCATTGAGATCTGTTTCCCCAGCTCTTCAGATACCACTCTAAAGTCTTTATCCAATCTTAATTTCTAATTGTTATTCATTTTCCTTCCTCCTCCCCCCCAAGTTCAAACTGTTTTGTAAATGACACTATAGCAAACAAACTGCCACCAGTAGTTCTTTTTAGTCACAAAGATTATACCCCTAAAGACCTGGGTAAATTGGGAATGGCTCAGTGAAGTTTGTGCATGCAACTGGTAGCAAATTTTCAGGGGACATATCAGGCAGAGGAGAGACAGTTTGGTCCTGAGCTCACATGTGCCTATCTTTGTTTGCTCTTCCCTCCCCTGAGGACAGCAGAACTCTGGTGACAGCCCACAGAGCATGAAACACCAGCTTCTGAAAGTGGTGCAGCGTGTCTTCCAGTACCGTGTGCTGCTGACAGGTCAGTAAAACTGAACTGCTCTCAAAGGTACTAGAGTGGAATTCCTCTTGTAATGTCCTGCGCTTCCTTTGTGCTGCACGTTGATGCCAAGACAGATAAAATAGGGCTGCAGGAACTTGAGATTTCCTGGGAACTTCATCTGCTTAATACCAGATTCAGGAAATGTCAGGGAGCCTGGAAAGAAACAGGCACTTCTTCAGCTAAAGGGTCACTAAAAAGTGTTAAGTCAAGTGCTTTTAGCCCTTCCTTCCTGGCTTTATTCTTCCATGAATTAGGAAAGGCAGAGTTCAGAAACCTCACTGCCAGCAGACAAGTTTGAGTTTATCAGAGACAGTAGGGGATTGTAGTTCCCAGCAAGGGGAGGTCCCTAGCACAGCCTACACTCATGCAGTGGCAGAGCACTGTCTCCTCCCACTCTATCAACAAAGCACTTGTATCCAGCACTGCACCCTATACCCCACATACACTACACCTTAGACTAGTGATCACTTTAAGTCAAAATCCCAGACCAATTTCTCTGCATTCCAGGAAAGCCCAAGCAGAGACCCAGATTCATATGCCGCCTTATAGTAACACCTCCCCTTCACATTCAGCACTGTGTACATCACTCCCACCTGGAATCTCTCCAAGGGTATCTTCTGGGGCTTGTGTTCCTTCCTGTGGCTGATTTCCTACAAGCCACATCAAATCTAGCAAGTCTAAACCAGCGAACAGAGCAATCTTTTTGGAGAAGCATGGAGCCCCCAGCAAGAATTGTGAAGTTTAGGTTTGTTGCTAATGAGCTGGCTGAAGAAGGAAGTGGTGAAATTTAATAGTGAACCCCTGAGTTGTATGGTAAGTCTGGCAGATTGAAACACAAGAAACCAGGAATCCATAGACATAAACATGGAAACTGTCTTGGGAACATGTATATGTGTGGGTGAAGAGAGATGCAAGATGAGTCATGCATGGGACAGTAAAAAGGAAGCCATAAACCATGCCCATATTCAACAGCTGATGAAAGGCACAGCACATTAGAAGTAACTCCTAAAAATGTAGAAGAGTAAAGGGACCATATGAATTTCTATTCAGCACAAATTAGAGGCAGTTTCATCTTGCTCCAGACACTTTGATCAAGGATGCAACTCATTTCTCACAGCTGTTTTTGTTTTTTTAGTAACAGCAATACAAACGAACATCAGATGCTAGTAGTAAGATTTGTTTCTGTCTGACTTGCTTCCCTCTCTGAGTATGTCTACATTAAGGACAACCTTCCAGGCTGGCGGTTTGCAACACTCAGCTGTCTCACACGGTCCTTACAGTATTTTCAGTGCGTGCACAAAAACATGGCATCTGAGATAATGGACATGGTATGTCCCTGTCACAAATACCTCCAGCCACACTACATTTTCTGTGTCCATTTCCATGGTCCTCAAGGTAAACTGCAAACATGAATTTGTGAGAGAGCCGGAAGAGTCTGGACATCTGGACATCCCCTCCGTGCTTGAAGTAGCTTGAGCTGCCCCTTGTCCCAAGTACTGGCACTAACTGGGAAGATGAATGTTTTCTAGTCCCCTGGAGTGGTTTTGTGTGTACAAAGGAATAAGGGATAGGGTTTGCAGGATCATGATATTCCAGAACTGCTGCTGTAGTTCGTCACCTGAAAAAAAAGCAGCCTCTCTGTGGCTGTTAGGACAGGAACAGTGTAGTCTTTCAGTTTCTCCAGGTACTATAAAATTACATATGTACATATAGGTGCTTTTGTGTATTCATAACTGGCTGTTTCTACCAGACAAGGAAGAGTATTTTATCAGGATATTGGTTGCCATTTACAGCACTATAGCCAAAAGGAGTTCCCTGCTTGGTTAAATGAACCAAGTCAAGGACATATCCTGCAGCTGTGAAAGGGAATGCTAAATACTGCCTGACAACACTACACAACACCTTTCTATTCAGCTGGGTGCAGGCAGACTCTTTCCTGAATCCAGGTGAAAGGCAAGTAGAATTCATGGCTGCAGGGAGGGGACAGCACTGGAAAATTGCATGCATACAGATAGGGCATTCAAAGGTCTCTGAGCAGCACCACGCACAGCACACAGACCTGGTTCTTGGATGCAGAAGTTAGGAGCTTGGATTCATCAGAAAGGTAAGAATGAAGTACTTCAGGATTAGGCTTTAAACATAGTGGCACTCCCATTACAGTCATTAAAAACATAAAAAGACCCAAAGAACAGAGAGATGATCTGAGTCAAGTAGCCCAGGTAAGGCTGACAGATTAAAAATTTGTGAATAATGTAAACGTAATTCCTATAAATGTTAAGTCCTACTGTGTGTTGTTTACAGAACCTATTTTCAAAATGTGATTGAGTTCAGTAGTAATCACTGAATTCTGTATTTGTAGAACCAGAATCCCCTTCCTGCATCTATACAATTCATTTTCAATTAACACAGAGAATGAGTCATTATTGCCAACACCATTCATTCACATGAGAAAACAGAATTCATGAGAAGAACAACTGTTAGTAAAGTGGGGCTACTAAGCATTTCTCTTGACTGAAAAGCAAGGAAATATTTTGGTCCCTCTGTTTGTTGGTTTACACCTGCAAGTCATTTGATGAGTCCAGGCCTGAATCAAAGCAGTATCTCAAGACAGAATGCAGTTAAAGATAAGTTTCAATTTGGAAAGAGACAATATATACTTAATTATTCAGAAATAAAGTGATAGCAGATCTTTTGATAATCCAACTACAGATTATGAGGATCTGCATTCTGATTACTGGATGTCTGTGTTTTTTTTCTACAGATTACTTGAATAATCTTTGCCCTGATTCTACAGAGTATGAAGCCACACAAGGTAAAATGAAATAGGTAGAACAGAAATTCTCCTTCACTAACTGTGCTTCTAACAAAGTGTGGGGTCTACATCAGGAGCATATGGATTTCAAGATCTTGAGTTGATATGTTAGATATAAGAACTATAAGAACTTATTACTGATTTAGATACATTATTTACAGCAGGAACCACATCTTTTTTCCACTGATATTTGTAGTCTTCCTTTAGTTTTGACATGGTGAACATACAGAAAAAGAAATGATTATGCATACAAGCATGGTGTAGATACTGTAGTTTGGCCCTAGACACCAGGAAAATCCTAGTTGTCTTTGGCTCCATCCATACTTGGCCTAGTAATTGCAAAGCCAAGTGGGATGGCTCAATCTGCTTGTCTGTACACGATTATCCAGGGTATGCCTGCTGCTCTCTGTACTGTTCAACTTTGGAGCCATGCAGGAGGGTTTGAATCATGTATCTCTATGTCTGTATTCCTTCAGCCCATGTACACATTAAAGACAGGACTTTAAAACCAGTTCTGCCTAATCAAGAACAAATCCAGATGTTCAGCTGCTAACACCATTCTTCCCACCGTATCAGATGGGTAAAGCAGAAGTTGTTTACTCCCACTGAAGTTGAAGGTAGGTTAGCCTTGGCCTCAGTGGGAGTAGCTTCAGGTCAGGATAAGCAGAAATAACGTATTAGTAAAACCAGTCCACCTCTCTGTTACACTGAGTGTGAATCCAACTCATAGCAAGGAGATCTGCAACTCCAACTCTGTTCTGAGTGACAGCAGAGGCTGGAGCAAAACCTAGTCCAGGCCCTAGTCATTGATGGTGGGATTACAGCTATACCAATAAACTAAACAGAGCTCGGCCAGATGTTTGAGCCATGGGGCCACACTTCCCCACTCTGTTGTCAGCACACCCTGGCACATTTCTGTCCAGTAAGTATGATCCCAGATGATGCCCAGTTGTGTGCAGGACATCTTGTTTTGTAGGCAAAGAGATTTAAGATAAGGACCTTAGCTGTCTTATATCACGCCCTCAAGGCCAGTGAACGTGGCCTGGTCCATGTTATTCGTCAGTGGCGGCTCCAGATGTTCATTCATGTCATCACCTCATATACACTTCTGTCAGAAAGGGATGACCTGTCCTCTCCCTTGACAACAAAGGGTCACCATACTACTGGATGGCTAAAGCTGAGCTACACGGTATTTTCCCTGCCACAAAGTCCAAAACTCCAAACTCAAAAAATCTGCAACCAGAAAATGCCAGAATATGTTTTTGTGCTATTCCAGGCACTTAAAGGGGACATCATAAGCTCTCCTGGCCAGCACAATAATGACACAAAGCTTTGCACATAGGAAGGATGTCGGAGAGGGGGGCACACAGCACTGTTCTCTGTCCTAGATTTGCCAGGCAGTTCCATCCTGAAGGAGCCAAAGGAATTTAAGGAGTGGCTTGGGAGCGTGGGGAGTTTAAAGATGCTATTGTATATAAAAGGGTTTGGGGTTATTCTTCCTCATTTTGTATGTGATTTGTCCTCCTTGTTTTGCTTCATCCCTCAGCTGCCTTACTCATTGTCTCTGAAATCACAGACAGAGCCAATGACAGCATGCTCCAAGCGGTGAGTCTTTCAATGCCATACTCTCTCTTGATCAATAGTGTTTTTTCCGCACATCTACTGAAATGAATAGGTAGTATGTCTGTTAAATTCTGAAGCCTCCTTGAGGTGATGCTCAAGGGTTTGTAGAGCTCTGGTTCATAGTATTGCAGATTCGGAGTAGGTCCAGGCCTAATAATGAAGCTGTAAAAGATCTAAGTCACTACAGCATGCAGCACAGTCTTTTCCCTCCTAAGGTTGTTGAAACGGTATGTGGAGCAATGAAATTTGAGATGGGCATTTTCATGGTTCTGCTTCTAGTCTGAGATCTTTTAAAATATGAAATGGTCATAGTATAGTCCAAAATCACAAAAATGCCATTTTGAAAACCTTCTCAAGGCCTTTAGACCACCAAGGATAACATGCATTACTATGGAAGTTATTAGTGCAGTCACGTTCTTGCTGATGTTGACCATTATGGTGGTTTCTTCTTGATCACATTCACATCAGAGCACAAAGCAACTCATTCCAGGCATCCTGCACTTCATCCAATAATGAATGGTTGCACTGAAGTGTTTCTTTCTCAAAAGCTGTTTAATCTCAAATATTTTATCACTGCATTTAGATACAGTGATTCCAAGTGATGGGAATGTATCGTAGGAGATCCTGGGAAGCTGATCTCACTTGAACACTGCTGACTTTAACATCCTGCCTTGGGATTAGGCTGTGCCTGTCTGCTAAATTAAAAGATCTGTTTGGCATTGCAAACCTCCCTCCCTGTATTTATTTACAGATGGTAATCAAAACATTTCTTTCTTATTTAATCTACTGAGGAGAGTGTTGCTAATAATCATCTGGCCATCAAAACATGAAATCCAAGGCACGTAGTGGAAAAAACACCTGGCCATTAATGTGGACAAGGGGAAGACAGTGACAGGAAATACAAGTCCTTCTGAGTAAGAGTTTGTTTTCAGATAACAGTTTAAATTTGAAAGAAAGAATGCACAGGAACTGATGGATAGGGAAGACATATGCTGGGGGCCCCCACAGCCACATACCAGCACTGCTAATCCAGCACGTTCCCTTTAACACTTTTACTCACTGCCTTTTGGGGGGGCGGGGATAAGGCTGCTTTGTGAAGTAGTGAATCTAGACTGGCAAAACCACATAGCTCAGGCTAGATGAAGGCTGTTCTTTGCAACAGGTTGAAAGGTAATAAAGAAAGAGTCTCAGAATCCAAGGTGCCCTTCATCTCTTAAAAATGAAGCTTTCATGCTTGGTTCAGAGAAGAAGTAGAAGCAGCTGCTGTCAGCAGATGAACCTGAGAGCCAAGAACATCAACTTTTGCTCACATTTGGAAATCCCTGCTGCTCAGGTTTAAAAGCCATGTCTCCTATATGTTTGCCAAGATCATAAACACAGCCTATGTGTTCATGAGCTGCTTTATAGCACAAGGTTCAGTGATGATCTCCTCATGGCAAGACAAACTCCAAGTCTTTTAATATTTGTATCAGAAAGCGATAATTGGGTAGTTAAAACTATTTACTATTTCCTGAACAGAGGAACCTGTCTTTGAGGATCTGTCTCCTTCCCCTTTTGGTAGCACTAGAAATAAAGACTGAGGCTTTGTACCTGCTTTCCCTGAAGCCAGTGGCAAAATTACTGCAGATCAATAATGAAGCCCAAATAGCACATTTCTCTTTTCGTGCAAAGATCATCTCAACCCATAAGAACACACCAAGATTTCAAACATCCTGAACATCAAGGTTTTTAAGGCCAAAACTCAAAATTCAGATCTGCATTCTCACTCAGTGCAAACTCTGAAGAAGTCTGGACCTACTGGTTTTGTTTAAGTCCATCTCTGTCCAGGCTCTGAAGCCTGTTCCAAGCTCCTCCTCACTCCTTTGCATCTAGTGCAAAACATGTTCCCTCTTTATGCAGTAACAGCAGTCCAATGGCAGTGCTGATGTGGCCTGGTGACAATCCAAAACTTACCAAACTTTCACCTTAAAAATCACACTTCTTTTACACCTCCTAATTGGTAAGGAGAAGTTTCAAACACAAGCCATGTGTAACCAAAGTAATACTCTATGTTGCAGCCACTAGGCAGCCTGAACACCTTTGCTGAGTGGTCTAAGCTTTTGGGTACATTGATCTCCTTTGTTGTTTACTCACAGCTTTATTTAAAGACATTTTAGGTCTCAATATCAACTATTTCATTGTCAGCCATTAGAGTAGATAAGTTGGGGACAAAAGTTTGGAGGGAGGCTTTTGTAAAGAATCAGTAGTTGCACAATGGACAAACACACAGTGCTGAAGGAAGAGAAGGAAAGGAGAGAGAAAGGAACACAAGAAGAAAGAAAAGATGCATGGAAATCATGATGTGCATACAGACTAATTCTGAGTGATGTTCAGTACTGACAACAATAACCAGTAGTTAATTACTATATAGACACTATATTGCAATCTAGATGAAAGAACAGATGTAGGTTGTAGGTAGGATGTGGTCTTATAAGCCTAGGGTTTTATCATAAAAATAAATGTAAACCAGCCCACCCTACAAAATGACTCTGAAACCATGGCCTTATTGAGCAAAGGTTTTAACAGGTTTGATTCTGATTTTCTTTGTTCCCAGGCAAACAATTCATAATCCTACCTTTCCATTATTAGAACATTCTTTGTGCCCAAATAATAAATGCCTCATCATAAACCTGCTATCTCAGGGAAAGTTTCCAAAATAATCTCAGAGCTTTAGGGACACCCATACTAGAGGCTTGAAATACAAGAGCTCAGATCACAATCACACACTTTTTTTCTGGCATCTCTGCTTCCTTAGATTTCACTCAGATGTTTGGAAGATTTGTAAGAGTACTTTTCTGAAGTTTTAAGTATAAGTAAGTGGACAAATCAGATTTCCACTGCATATTGTACTGAAGTCAATGGAGATACATTACTAATAAGAAATGATCATAAAAATTCAAATTATGTCTTTGTTCTACTATAGATTTTGATATAAACCAAATAACTCACATTTAGATTTTACTTGAGGGGAAACCTCCAAGGAAACATCAGCAGAATCCACCTACTTTGGATTGGCTGAAGGTCCACTGGGACCCAGGTGCTGGTTTGATAAAAGCATTCACAGATCTTTTTATCGACTTAGTCTAACAACAGCTCAGTTTTGTACAGTTTAGAATGTGCTGGGATATGAACACTAAATGCAGTTCTAAGGTCTTTTCTTTACCTGTATTCTGGACATCTCACAAACCATATGTGAATGAATTCCAGACTCAGAATAGCAAGCAACAGTTGTCAAATGGGCAAATAGAGACTCCTTGATTGCTAGAGAATGAACATCTTCTATGCAGCGCTGGCATAGCAATGCACACAGCAGGACACAAGCAGACTTTCACAATTAGATCCAACCAATTTGTTGTCATGCAGCTTGGCGGTGGTAAATGCCAAAGAACTTTCATATTATGAAGAAAAGCTTTACATTTGCTGTATTGCATTACCATGCAATTGATTTTTATCTCCACTAAGCCATGCATTAATTTGAAGACACTAGCAGGTCCTCTGTGTTTTACAGATGCAATAGACTGCATAATAATTGCTGTCAGTGGCTGACAAATTCCACATAGATTTTTACACTTCTTTTTTTATCATATCATCAGAGAACATCCGCTCTTTTTGAAATTGTGGCCAGGAAGAGAAGAAATAAAATTTCCTTTTTTTCCATCTGTGTGAATGCTGTGGGTTCATGAAGGGGCAATTTCATGAGAATCGAAGTTCAATATTCTGCTACATCAGAGGTTGTTTTCCTCAATTAATATCTCATCCAGAAAACCTATAACCAGCAATTCTTTTCTTGGTCTCAGAATTTCCAAAGAAGTTAAGAAGGGACTCTTAAYTGCAGAACAAACTCAACAATGTCATTCAAGATGGAGCATTAATAACTTGCCATGTACCTGGATGAAGTTCTAAGCAGTAATTTAGACTTGGCATGTACCTGGAAGGATAAAGATTCCTGGTGCCAATTATTAACTCATCAAACTGCACTCCAAAATTCTGACAGGAACACTGTATTTTGATCCATATTTTCTGGAGAATATCAACAATTCATTATTATCCTTTTTAAAAAAAATTTATCATAACACTATAGCAGTTTTTCCCCTGGAAACTATTAACCTATGATTTTCAGATACATTATCTCCATACTGTTCTTGTCAAGTAGAAAAATATTATTCACAATTTACAGATGTGCAGAGGCACAGGGTATGCCATCACCATACAGCACTAAAGAGTATCTGTAACTCTAGTGGACATACATTCGCTACTTGAACTAAGCACAGTTTGTATTACTCTGTGAGCTTCTACAATCTGTTAGAAGCCCTGAGATGCTAAGAGCTATAAATCACTGTTGTTATTAACAGCTGGTGAATTCCTAAGGGAAGCAGTCCTTCTACATATACAAAATGATAATATGTTCCTTGCCTAATGGAAGCTGCAGTTTACTGCTAAGCTAACTGAAGATGGCTTTCAGGCATCCCGCATCTGCAGTGCTAATTGGGTGGAGCGTTTCATTTTTGAATTGTAGCTTATAAAGGATTTTGAAAGGAGAGTGAGAAGAGTTTTAAGTAGAATGAAGAAAATTATATAAACAGGGAGTTTAAGGGAACTGTAGGGAAATTATACCCCCCTCAGCCACCCACTACAATCCCTCCCATCTGATGGCTGTTTAACTTCCTACAGGAAATGAGTCTGATACATCTCTGTCTGCTTCCTGGTGAACATGTGTCCGTATTGCAAAGGTCAGCATTACAACAGGCACCTCCACCAGCAGATCTAAGACAAGCTGAATTGTATCTGAGCTGCAGCAACTGAATTCTCCTCTCACTCTTGGAGAAAGCCTGATGACTAGCACTAGCATTTGCCAGGAGAGTGCTCACAAGTGGGTGCTGCCTTTTATGCAAATGAAGAAGAGGCTTCTGTTGTGGAAGCTGTCAATTTGACAAGTTTCATTAAGGCTCAAATACCCTTTAGTGATGAAAAAGTCTTTTGCAAATGTCAGCTGTCCCAGGATCCCTAGTATTTCCTGTGCTGTTAGATTATACATTCCGTTTCCATTTTGCTGGCCCACAGTATTTCAGAAGTGACCTGAAAAATTCCATTTGTTATTGCCTGCAATGCAAAAGAGATACTTGATGGCTGAAAAGGTCTTAAAAATGGGTCAACTACCAGCTATATTGGAGCATCACAGTGCACCCCTGTGCTGGTAAAGCTTGTTGCCATTTCTATACATTCTTGTTATGTGGTTACAGATTAATAACTGAATTTAAAAAAATTTCTAAACTRAACTTAAAGAACTTTCAGAATAACTGAAATTAAAGAATTCTTTCTTTGGTAGAATTAATAACATAATACTAAACAAGTGTAATATTTCACTAAAGTAGTAACATTCGGAGATACTTCAGGCTTATTTTTAAAAGCAGGCAGAGATAAGAACTAATTAATTAATTGTGTTAGCTGAAATTCACAGTAAATTAGCCTTTACAGACCACCATGCGAACATAGATATACTCCTGGTATCTGCAATAGCTTTCTTAATTAGCCGATTCTGTAGACAGCACTGTTTTGTATCAGGCAGACATATCCTTGATTGCACTGTCTAATCTAATACTGTCTAACTAAGCCCAGAAATGGCTTAATGTCAATGAGTGRAGAGCAGTAAAACAGACCATTACCTACCCCAGCTGAAAACTGTAATCAAAGGCTGCTGCTAGGTCATGAAGATGTTTTCTCGTGTGCATGAATGTGGCCCTCACTGTGTAGTTTAGCCAGGTGTGTAACTTAAGATTTAGGACAGAATGACTAATTTGGACAAGAGAGTCCTAATTTTTAGATGTATTCCACTGATGTCTTATTGCTGCTGTGTAGTCCATTCTGCTGTGCTGACCAGCTAAAAACACAACTGAATCCTACCCACAAACCTGGGTTTTAGCAGCATCACCTGCTATATGGAAGGAGAGCTCAAATGACCCTAGCAATGCTGTAAAGGTACAGATATTCCATCCTCCTCCTCTGACTTTTCTATCCAGTATCATCTCTTTCATGAGAGCACAAGATTAGTTATATTTATTTCAGATACCATATTCAGGGTATTTTCAGAACCGTACCACATGCTAGTGTTCACTGACTCTCTGTGCTCTCAGCCCAAGCAGGCAGTTAATAGTACCAGGGTTTGATAATGAGCTGCCTTATCTTTGTAAAGATTCAAAATAGAGACCCAGCTTCATTGCCTATTTACTAGTTAATGTTCTAAATCCCCTGGTGCAGATCCATTAATCCATTAGCATGGAATATAAACCTCCAGACAATCCTAACAACACTCCTATTGTAACAAAACATGCTCTAGATTATCTGTGTCATAATCACTAAAGCACAGGCCTTTGCAGGAGATAGAATCATAGAATCATAAAATCACAGAATCGTTAAGGTTGGAAGGGACCTCTGGAGATCATCTAGTCCAACCTTCTGCTCAGCAGGGTCACCTAGAGCATGGTAGACAGCATTGCATCCAGGCGGGCTTTATATATCTCCAGGGAAGGACACTCCACAGCCTCTCTGGGCAACCTGGGCCAGTGCTCCGTCACTCTCACAGTGAAGAAATTCCCCCTCACGTTCAGGCAGAACTTCCTGTGCTTCAATTTCTGCCCACTGCCTCTTGTCCTGTCACATGGGACAACTGAAAAGAGCTTGTCCCCATCCCCTTGACACCCTCCCTTCAGGTGCTTGTACACATTGATAAGATCCCCCCTCAGTATTCTCTTCCCCAGGCTGAATAGGCCCAGCTCTCGCAGCTGTTCCTCACACGGCAGATGCTCCARCCCTCTGATCATCTTTGTAGTTCTTTGCTGGACTCTTTCCAGTAGCTCCATGTCTCTCTTATCCTGGGGAGCCCAGAACTGGACCTCACCAGGGCTGAGGAGAGGGACAGGATCACCTCCCTCGACCTGCTGGCAACACTCTTCCTAATGCACCCCAGGAGACCATTGGCCTTCCTGGCCACAAGGGCACATTGCTGGCTCATGGTCAACTTGTCATCCACCAGCACTCCCAGGTCCTTCTCTGCAGAGCTGCACTCCAGAAGGTCAGCCCCCAGCTTGTACTGGTGCCTAGCGTTATTTCTCCCTAGGTGCAGAACTCTGCACTTGCCCTTGTCGAACCTCAGGAGGTTCCTCTCCGCCCAGCTCTCTGGCCTGTCCAGGTCTCTCTGAATGGCAGCACAGCCCTCAGCTGTATCAACCACTCCTCCCAGCTTGGTATCATTGCTGAGGAGGCACTCTGTCCCCTCATCCAGGTCACTGATGAAGAAGTTGAACAGGAAAAAACCCAGTACTGAGCCCTGGGGGACACCACTAGCCACAGGCCTCCAACTAGACTCCGCGCCACTGATGACAACACTCTGAGCTCTGCCTTTCAGCCAGTTCTCAATCCACCTCACTGTCCACTCATCTAACTCACACATGCTGAGCTTCTCTAGGAGGATGTTAGGGGAGACAGTGTCTCAAGAGCCTTGCTGAAGTCAAGGTACACAACGTCCACTGCTCTCCCCTCATCTACCCAGCCAGTCATTCCATCACACAAGGCTATCAGATTGGTTAAGCAGGATTTCCCCTTGGTGAATCCACGCTGGCTACTCCTGATCACCTTCTTTTCCTCCATATGTCTGGAGATGACATCCAGAATGAGCTGTTCCATCACCTTTCCAGAGATGGTACTGATGATAGCGAACTTTCTCTTTCCTTCCATTTTACTGGTTCTCAGAGTGAGAAAGTCAGCAAATGCAAGAGGTTCGCATGGCCTTTCTGAAGGTGAATTGAGGTGTACAGGAAATATTAAAGAGGTAGCAAAGATAACAGAGATGCTGTAGGTCATAACAGGTATGAATGTAGGTAATGAGATTTCACAAAACCTTCCAAGCTGGAATAAGGTTTTCTAGACCTAAATTTCCTGGGCTCACTTCTCTCTCTCTGAAACTTAACTCTGTAGTATCACTATCATCTCCTAGTCAGAGAAATAAAATGGTAAGGAGGGATGAGGGAGGGTTTGCCTGCTTGTGAAGAACAATCATCATACAGTCTCCTAAATGCTGTTTCTCTTCCTCAGGAAAACTTGCAGAAGCTGGTACACATTGAGTACAGTGTCATGGGGCAGAGTAGCCTTCTCCAGCCAGGAAGGGTGAGTGCTGCAGGCAGACCTCTGCTGATAAGGGCATTGTTTCCGGCCAGCTTTATTTCTGTCTGTGTGGATGGTGAGATTTCAGATGTCCACAGGTGTTGTTTACTGAGTCACTGAGATAAGAGCTGTAGGCCTGGCTTGTGTAAAAAGCCATCACTCTGGCAGTGCTCAGGGAGATATGCCAAGAGCCTTGCACTGGGAAAGACAAGCATTGCCCTTCCCTTCGCACAGAGCAGCCATTTGGCTTTTCACTCCAGCCGTCCTCAGACTGCCCCACAGTAGTATGTTTTGGAGGAATCACTGTTTTGCTTTCTATATATCCAAGCTGAAATACCTGAAGGCTGGAAAGACTCAGAGTTTTATCTGGCTAGGTAAGAGCCTTAAATCAAGGGAAATCATTTGTTTTCAAATTGTTATTCTTATCATTCCCTAGTGCTGCTTTTAGTACAAGACATTATTTTAAAGCAATATATAAACAGAAATGTGGGAGCATGTATAGCTTTGTCTTGCTATCCATATCAAATGCAAAATTCTCTTGGCTATTAAGTCTGTCAGGCTTCCTCAGCTCCCACCTACCTCTATGCTTCAAAAGATTTCTTCTTGAATTCTGCAACACTACATTTCCCCTCAGTCCAACAGTATCTTTAGCAAAATTCATGGAGCAATTTTCAAGACATGCATGCTCCTAGCACAAGACTCCTCATCAGCCAATAGTGCAGTCATCCTCTATTTTTCCTTTAATATTAGTATTCTTGCTTGCCCTTGCCAGACAATGTTTTAGGAACTTCCGCGAACCTGAGCACGTAGAATTTGGAGGATTGGTCTCTTTGAGTATAAATTGTTCTAGCATGAAAATCTCTCCATCAGAGAATAATTTATGACTGCAGATCCACTGCTGTAGTTCAGTTATTCTGGACTATCCACATAGTCGTAATAGGGATGGACTGGGAAAGATATCTATTGTGTTTGCAGACATGTACAGATTATGTACACAGACATGGTTATTTGGATGTAACATGCTGAAAGCCAAGGTTTCAGCTTATCTTTCTTTTTATTTTTCCTAATTAGAGATTTTTTAAAAGACAGAAGTTCCTGTCTGGATCGTATTAAATGTTAGTTCTGCAATCTGTGACAGCGGTGTCTGACAAGTGGTTTTCCAACACATTTTGTAGAATAGCAATAGGGCTAACCCTGTCAAAGACAGAGACAAATCATAAGGACTCAGGCTAGAAGCAAATGTAAGGTATTCGTCTCTTCCTGTGGATCTGATGAATGTGGTTAGAGTTCCTCCTTTCCTGGTAGGAGTATTCTCTACTCTCAATGAACTTCAGAATGAAGCCTCAGGATTATAACCTACTGTTTTCTCCTTCAGACTTTTGTTAAAGAGGGAACACTGATGAAAGTTTCCGGCAAAAACAGGCACCCTCGGCATTTGTTCTTGGTAAGATTTCTTTTATATTTTTATCATCTTCCTCATATCTTCTCTTGTGCTTATGCAGCCCTGAACCAGGGTACAAACTTCAGGGTTGCAGGTTGTTTAACCACCAGCAGTGATGTGATGAGCTGGCTTCTGTTGCTAACAGCAGTCCCTTTCATGCAAGTCCCCACTGGCTCTGTGTACAGGAATACAGGCTGTGCAGCCCTCTACTTGCTTCCCGGTGACTTCGAGCCCCCAAGTAGGCCATAGTTCTGCAAAGGTATTCTGCCAGTACCTTCAGCTTGGCCTAAGTATCCCAGGTGCTCAGGAGGACAGGAGCATCTGAATATTCTCAATAATTAAGCTGCACACTTGAAAAGCTGCCCTAAGGCCTCAGGAGGTCTGATCAGTAACAACAGAGAACATCCAACCGCTAGAGTTTATGAAAACTGTCTTTGGATTCAGCTGGGAGAGGGTTCTGTATCTGGCTCTCAAGGACTAGACTTTATTTCCCTTTGTGCATGTCTGTGTAAATTACATAGTAACTGTGTGCACTGTCTGGATATACTCCATCTGTCTGAACACACATCCCCAGCTCTGTTGATCAGAGCAGCTATTTTCATTGGGGTGTGCAAAATACTTCTAAAATAACTGAGAAAAAGAACTACTCATTTTATTTTTCAGGAGTCTACAACCCCACCAAAAATTGCAAGTATCTGCAAAACAAAATAGATAGAAAACTACTGGTTTGGAGATATGTTCATGTTTTTATTTCGCATTACACACTACACTGAGCAGTTAGAGAGGATCTGAGACTCCAGACTCCTATGCTATACTCTCAACTTTGCAGCTGGTTTATTGTATAACCACAGGCATTTTTATGCACTTATCTGAATGAAGAGGAAAATAATGCTTGCTCACCTCTTTGGAGTTGATGCTTATCTGTTCATGTTTGAAAAGTTTTTAGAGCTCCTTTCCAGAAAAGAGCCATAAAGTCCTCAGGGTCATTGCTGGTATTAATATTAAAGTACCCCATTTGAAAAATTTTATTTTAAAATAAATGGGTTATAGGCCCAGAATATGTATATGCTGTGGCCTCTATAAGCATGGTTAGCTTTTCACTCCAGGACCAATGTAAGGAGAGATGTCTGATTATAGAAGTCATACATTTTACCATTAATTCTTCTTATTTCTCCCTCTGATTATTATTTCATACTTGTTGCTGTTCAGCATCTCTGCCTCCATGATCACATACTGCAATCACAATCAAAGGTCAGATGAGATAGGACACAGTGCTGGCACTTCACTTTTTTGATGGCTTCATTGGTTTCTGTGAAAATTTAGACTTTCATGTACTGAAAGTGATCTATTTCACCCAAATCTTCCAAATATGAGATTGCTGCAGTGCTGTTTTACTCAGTCTGCATCAATGAACTGTAACAATAGCAAAAATGTCAAAATCATGACTCCGTGGAAACCAAGGGAAAATGTTCATGCCAGAAACAATCACTGTGGGACCAGGGGCTAATCCTAAGAAAGTGTGTTCTCTGCAGGTGAACACTGAATCCTGCTGATGACCACTTGATAAGAGATGATATCTGCTTTCCTCGCTAATCTCTCTGCATAAACATTTGCCTCTGCTAGGATTGTAAGAACATTTTGGAATTGAGGCTAAAACTGCGGCAATATTCCAAAATGTTTTTACTACTTTGTCTTCCAATGTGGTCATAACTCTGTCACCATAATCCACCACTATGGTAAAAACTGCAATAGCACAAACTTAGCTATTATAACTGAGATAAAAAACTTAAAAGGAGGATCAGAAGTCAGATCTTTATTAAACGTTGAGAAAAATGTAAAATTCAAACCTGGGTAAAACATAAACTGAGCTAAAATTCAAAGAATCTGAAATGGTTTTATCAGCTTGAAGGTTATAGAGGCAGAAAGTATTACTAGAATGAAGAAAGCAGAGAAATGAGTGTCTGGCACTTTCTAGCCACGGAACTATTTTTGGTTTCTAGGGAAAGTTCAGCTGCTCAAACCCGGATGTCAACTGCATTGAGAGAAGTGTCTCTTGGCAGCTGCAGACAATACAGTAGCCAATGTCCAGTGGTTAATAGATGCTCTCAGTATTCAGAAACACTTTTCTTCTTCTTCTTCCTTTGGGTCAGAAAGGCAAACTGTGGCCAGACACACGCTGCCATGCAAAGCACGTGATGGAGCTAGATTAAACCATGGTGGTCATTTTCAAGAACCAGAAACACATGAAGCTGGCTTTTTTCCTGCTTTAGCTCAGTGAAGTTACAACTGCTTTAGGCTTCCCATACTACATTTCCTGTTGAGAGGATGACTGGATCTTGGAAACAGTTTGAAACTCACTGGCAATGATCTGCCATTGGATTCAGTTAATTTTTACAGAGTTTCCTCTATCCCAAGAGTCCCTTAGATGGAAGAGTAACACTATGTGTGTTGTAATTGTAGGAAAGAGAATCACTGTGGAATGCAGAGGTTCCTGCAGTTAACATCTGCAGTGTTTTGCATTATCTATCACCACTAATACTGCAGAGTCTGTTATGTCATCATCAGTTTTAGGGTGTTTAATGGCTTATTTAGCCTGTGAATACGTTTAGACAACTCCTGCCTAGCTTTAGCAACATGTTTTGTCTTGGCATACAGGACCTTTACTGCAGCAGTCTTAAGCCCCTACCACCAATCACTGGCAACATCCTTTTGCAACAGCTAAGACCTGCATGAATGCATCCTTCCCTCTGCCAGGGCATCTAGCCCTGGTCCACACACTGTCTCTTGATTCTGACCTCTGGGACATTCTGTGTATGCCAGGCATGCTTGAAATTTGATTCTTTTGTACTCTGCTGGAAAACAGAAAACCCTAAAACTTGAATAATCTCTTAAATATTGCCTCTTAAAACCTACACTCATTAAAGCCTTTATATTTTAAGGGCCATATTATAGCCCTTTTGAAGCCACTGACAAAATTCCGGTAGTATGAGGATTTACTCTGATACGTTTATCAAGAAAAACTTTCAGAACTGGATTTTTTTTTATGTCCATTGCTATTTGAAAAAGGTCATCAGAAGCTGGTATGTATAGGTGTACTTTGTTTTGATTTTGGATGAAACGAGTGAGTTTACCTTAGCTACCCAAAATTTTACATGACTAGGACTTTTCAAAATTCTCCATAATGAACTTACTTTGCCTGGAACAGAATCAAGCCTAGAGCCTGGAGAAAGTTTCAGTGGAAGAGTATATGCTGAAGGTAAACCTGAGAATTTAACCTCTACATGCCCTAGGAGATGAGTCCACCAAACTGAAGCTGTAGTTAGAGTATGCTATAAAAGTTGGGCATGTGCCAGACTCTTACTTGGTCTGTGCATTCAGGGTATGCTTTGGTGATATGTGTGCACTTGTGCTCTGAGCATACACTTCTAAGTATGCATACATTCCCCTAAGGAATGGTTCATATCCGCACTCAGCTCCCACAGGCATGAATGTGTAGCACATGCATTCAGGGATTCTTGGGGTACATGTGTTTCTGTGGGTGTATATTCTGTGTATCACAAAGCTACTTGAGCTGGCTGTCTTGTGCAGGCTGATGGTATTGTTGAATCTGGTGTTTCCTGGCAGGATGTTTGGCAAGTTTTGCTGGGCGCCTGTTTCCTGAATCCAGTCTCTGTTTACAAGGATGTTGGAGCCTTTTTGCAGCACAGTATGGGTTGCTGACGCTGGAAGGCCCCCTAATCGCCCCTCAACTGCAGGACTTTGCAACTCAGACACTATCTCTTATCTCACCCTTCCAAGAATTTCTCTACAAAGGCTGCTTGTGTTGGAAGTGGGGTGGGGGAAACTGCCATCAAATAGCAGACTTTGTTTAATTCTCTAACCAGCAGAGCTGGAACACAGGAGAATTCTGAGTCTGAAGTTTAGAAAATGCAGCCCCAGCACACATTCAGGTTGCTCTGCTGACACTCAGAGGATGTTTAGCACTGACTTGAACAACACAGGGTTCATAATAAACTACCCTTCAAAACACTCACGAAAAACAAACACATGGTAGGAGCTTTTAGACAAAATGGGCACTAAATATGGGTGCCAGCAGTTCAGTGGGGCACAGATAAACTTACTTGAATCAAAAAAATGTGGACAGTGTAGGTTAGAAAATTTGCTCTGACCTCTAATGTTACTAGGTTCCCACCAAAAGAGAAGGGATTATAAAGAAGAGGGGGGGGACAAAAAAAGCAGAAGTATCCCTCTCTTTCTCTGCATTATCAATTGTTCTCTTGAGGACTGCATGATTCTGTGCATGCATCAGCACAGAACAGGAATATCTGTTCCCTCATTGATACCCATACAGTTTGGGAATCCCATTTATTCAGGAAGTTTTCTGGCAAACAGAAGTGTGTCTGAAACATAAGGACTGCTCAGAAGTTCCCTGGGGGCTGTGGCAGTTTGAGCTTTTCTACCACAGATATCTGAATGTCTGCAAGATCAGCTTTTATTATGGCTCAGACCTCACTGCTTCAGGGAACAATGTGCCTGTAGTGGCAGACAGAAAAGTAGAGCATGAAACAGGAGAATGCATGAAAACACTGGTAATGATGCTAGTTCTGCACAAACCATTCATATAGCCACAACTCAGATCTCAAGTATAGATGTGGCTAAGGAGATAATAGGGAATGCAGATCTTTTTTCTGTGTGCCTTACTTAGTAATTACTGTTTTGAAATATCTGTCATAAGTTCATTGTGACAAGCTGTGGCTGATGGGACCTCAAAAGACATTAGACTCACTGCCCTCCTCTATATACTGCATAACAAAACAGAAGGAAGATCCCCCCCCCATGGGCAATTATAAAACAAAACTATCATTAATGCTTAATAAAATCTTGGTGTATTAATCAGAGCTGCCATGACAACGGAATGCCGCAGGGTGTCTGTCTTAATCAACAGCAATAAAAGAAGAATCTGTTTTCTGAAGAAATATATATCTTTTAAAGTAAAATAAATGGAACTTTAAGTCCAAGAAACCCAGGAGTGCTTGCTGCCAAAATCCCAAAGATCTCTCTTCCTTAGTGCCCAAAATCAGTCACTTTTTCCTGTGTTTTGAAACAAGCTTGAAGTACTGTCACTGATGACTAGCCGAATTACTGTTTTCTCCTATAATCCTTTAAACATTCAGTAGATAAAATCACCAGACAAATGTGAGAATTCATTGGGGAATCCAGAGCATTCTCTGTTAGTACTAAAGCCTGCCTGCCTTTATTTCCTTTTTCCTACCTGGCTGCTCCAGTCCTTGCTGCCACTGACTTAAAAAGAAACCTACACATCTAGTAATATCAAGTGAGAATAGCTTCTATCTGATTTTCACTGAAAGGTTTATATTCACATAGGTTTTCCTACCCAAGCCTCCTAAATTTCAGTAGGCCATCAGTTGTTGTGAATTTTCTGGTTATGTATAGCCCTATTTAAACTGCGAATAATCATGTGCTCAGTACTGTGCAAGTATCACTGTGCTGACTGGATTACTGTTAGCATGGAAAGTAATTTATGGAGCCATAAATAAATGGCATAAAAACTCTGTGACAAGCCATTTGTCACCTTGTTCTATGAAATTCTATTGTGTTGCTGCAAAAGGAGTAAATACTTCACTTTACTGAGAAAAGAGTCTGAGACTTTTCTTCTGACTTGGTAGTATGTTTTTATATACTCAGTTGAGAAGTGCTATATTAAAAGAGCTTTAAACAATGAATCAATTAAGATTCCCTAGGAAGACTGAGAAATGCACAGCAGAGTGGCCTATACAGGAGCGCTTGCGAGTCTTTTTGCTAAACTTAAAAATAATGGGGATACCTTGTCTCCGGCATTGCACTGTATTATCTATGCCTTGCTTTTTACATTGTCTTGTATGCCCACCTTGGTAATCAAGGGGCTGGCTGAGTTTAAGTATCTTAGTATTGATGTGGAAGGACCAGAGGGAAAAGAAACACCCCAAAACCAGTACATGACCTGCTCTTATTAGCAAAACAGAGTCTGCATGCACATAGGCATAATTTTCACAATATTATGGCACACAGATATTGCTACTCTTTCTAGTAGTAAGGGAAGAGAGGGGCCAGTAAAGACCTACCAGGTCCAGTTCTACCATTTCTTTCTTTATTTTTTCTTTTTCTTTTTCTTTTTCTTTTTTGGTTTTTGGCATGGAGGTAAAAGTCCACAGTAAAATCTGTGACTAAGCTAAGCAAATTTTACCAGGGAAGATCTGACCCCATTTTGTCTGAAGCTGTTTTATAAACAAATGCATTCTACAAGGAGCTGCAAGAACTAAGGAAAAATTTGGCATTTTAAGTTACAGATGTTTTGTTCCTCGTAAAATGAAAAAAAGTTGCTCATTTTGCTCTCCCACGGGTCTCTGCTGCAGCCCACAGACCCAGCAAATCTGTCATGTCTCTGGACAAATTCTGCCAGCAGTAAAGTCCAGTCATTCCTCTCAAACATCGTAACTATTCCTCCTTGACCCCTTCCTCCAGACCTTGGCAGCTCTCCTCATCTCTACTTCCTTTTTGCCCAGAAAATGGAAATCTTTCAAGCAGACACCTACCCTGGCCTAACCACAGCTTCAATGTCAGTGGGATCCTGACAGAGCCAGAGCTGCTGCATTACAAGCAGTTATTCAGTATTGCCAGATAGTAAATGTACATGTTGCCTTCCCAACTGGAACACTGCACTGCCCTTAAAACAAGCAGCTGCTTCACTCAAGCTGGGGAGAAGGGTGAGAAAGAGGGGAAGGGGGGAAGGAGGAATTGATTATCTACTGGCTTAGCCATTAGCAAGTCAAAAATGGGATGGACTCAAAGTCCAGGATCCAAGCTCCCTTGAGCTCTGTGGAAATGCAGGTCTTGATCTAATGTGCGTGGCTCAGGCCTGTCTTCAGTAACAGCCCTAGCAGTTCATCAAGTTACTGCTTGTTCTGGGCGTCCCCCAAAGAAATAATGGTCAGGCCAGCAAGCCCTATTGCAAATTAYTGATTTTGTCTTTCTCTTCATATAGATGAATGATGTTCTGTTGTACACATATCCCCAGAAGGATGGCAAATACCGGCTGAAAAACACCTTGGCCGTGTCAGGAATGAAGGTAATGCCTCATCTGTATTATAGCCTGGAATTAAAGTTGTATAGTGGGTTGTTAGCACTTTGCTGGTTTATGTCTCACTTCCAGCTGAGTGCAAGGGGAAGGGGGGGATGGACTTACAAGTTGGGGATTCCTTTGCCTCTTACAGGAGGTAGAAAGAAAAATAATACACAGTAAACAAATAACAACCTTATCTATAAGACTGTAACTTAGTATTACAGCCTTATTCAGGCTGATCATGAATAATGCAAGCCAAAATCAGATTTACTATCTGATCATGAAACTGGAGACAGGAAAGATTTATTATCCCATTTTGTCCATTCTCCTCTGTCTCCAGCCAGTGTATGATTGTTTCCTACAACATATTCACTAGGGCTTAGGCTGCCTGGTTTAAACCTCCTGCCACTCCAAATTTACATAAGCTTTCATTTGCCTGTTATGTGCCATTTGACTGTTTTCATCAAATTAATGGATAAAATCGTGTTAATGGATTCAAAAAGTGATTAGCCCACTTCATGGAAAAAGGCGCACTGGGTGCTATTACATGCAATAACATAGACATGGTCTCTTATTCAGTAAATCCCTGAACTGCAGATTGTCAGAAACTCGACACAATTGCCTTGTTCTTACACTATTTCCCTAAGCCTTCACTGGCCTCTCTACAACAGGAGGTATTGGGCTGGAGGGGTCTTTGCTTCTGACCCAGCCTGCCACTATAAACCTGTGGAAGGAAGTCCTAAAATGCTCCACTACTACATCGAATGAAATGCAGAACAGGTACCTGTTAGGCTACATTTGAAATACTGAGTCGTTGGCATGATAGATGTATGTTAATAACAACATATCAGTACCATGAAACTTTTTTCTAAGTGGCTGTTGCTTCTAGTAAGTGGCTGGTATATACTATACGGTAGAGAAAATGTTTTAGCTGAGTAGTAGCTCTTAAGTAATTTTTCACTCTTGAAGAGCCTTGCTGCAGACAGGCAGGCATTCACTGAACTGAAGCACTCTCGTGCATATGGTCTACCTGTTAGGAAGAAAGTTATTTCCATTCCTTCTAGGAATAGCCAGGGCTTTTGCCCTCCTTTACCAACATGTTCTGACACGTCTCAGATAAACACCCCTGAAGCTCATCATACTCAAATTCAGCCCTGATTCATACTTTATCTTCACAGTAGGGCTAAATGGACTTTTCTTTTTTTTAGCACTACCATCATATTGAAATACAGAGCAATCCTCTTTAAATCAGCAATACAACACTCTACCTGCCCATCTTTTTGCACTGAAGTATAAAACAAGATGGCTGGGATGTCACTAGACATCAAGATATGTATAATGTACTGGTTATAGACAGTTTAACTCATGTCTACCTTCATRTTCATGGTATTTGCTTCTAGGTCAGCTGCCCAGTGACAGAAAAAGCCCAGAATGTCCTGAAGATTGAAAATGATGAATACTGCCTGACGCTGTCAGCAAGGTACTGTCCATCATAAGCCTCCCACTACAGTATGGCTGAAAACACAGCAGACTTTCCCAGATTACCCTGTGCAACAGGTAGATACGGAAGACACTTTCTTATTTGGTCACTGATTTTGGAGCTTTCATCTTTCCAAGAACATTTGCCTTTTGTATGCAGTGCTCAGTTATCTGCCAAAGTCTGTTTGGTCCTTTATATAACCAGCAAATCATTAAGTATCTGAGGTTTTCCTAGAGCTGCACACTCATTATAAATCCCCAAATAAACGCACAGTACTTCTGAATTACCGCTTTCAGTTAAAAAAAAAAGAAAAGAAAAAGGCTGGATGTTGTATACGTACTTCTGTATTGTGCAGGGGAAACAACCGCTGTGTGTGTCCTTCATCCAGAGCAACAGAACTTGGCATCTCTCAGAAGCAGCTTGGAATGCTCTGCTGGCATTTTTATAGTGTTTCTTTGCCTTTCGGGCTCATATCAAGTCTGTGCTTAGTTGGCAAAGCATGTGAAGCCACTGGGAGCTGTGCTGCTTTGCCAGCAAATAGAATCAGGGCCTACTGAGACTGCACTTCTGATAACAGAGCCAGACTGAGCCTGAATCTTATCAGAGCACTGGGACAGAGCCCTTTTCTCTTCTTTGTGCTGCTCATTCTGGGACAACCTGCCACAAGTCACCCAGGAACACAGGCCATTTTTTCCTCTCCTACTGTGCTGCCTAGCAGAACTGATGAGACCCCAGTGGGACAGAATGCTGTCCTAACGTCACTGCACAACACCCACAGCATGCTACACTCACCAAACRGAGAACCAAGAACAGAAAAGCACCTGAAGGCTTCAAGCTTCCATAAAGACTGTGTCTTGTACTGCTCATATTGAGGTCCTGCAAACCCAACCTGACAGCCACTTGTTGACGATCACAACCCAACTCTTACTTCCTTACGCTTGCATGACACAAGGCAAACACAGCAGGGAAAAGAGCATGAGTGCCAGGGACTAAAGGCAGTAAAATGAGGATGGCCAGAGCTCTGAAGTCAGCATGGCTGCATGCACAAGTAGCACTACAAAACTCTTATATTCCCCACTGAAAATGGCTTGCTCGCCCATAGAGCCATGTTCTTGGCTTGTGGACAGCAAGTGATGGATCCGAGCACAGAGCCCTTATTGAGTGGAGCTGATCATAGATATCATAGAATCAGTAAAGTTGGAAGGGACTTCTGGAGATCATCTAGTCCAACCTCCCCACTCAGCAGAGTCACCTAGAGCATGTTAGACAGTGTTGCGTCCAGGCGGGCCTTGAAGATCTCCAGAGAAGGAGACTCCACAACCTCTCCGGACAACCTGTTCCAGTGCTCCATCACAATCACAGTGAAGAAGTTCCCCCTCACGTTCAGGCAGAATTTCCTGTGGTTCAATTTCTGCTCATTGCCTCTTGTCCTGTCACACAGGGCAACTGAAAAGAGCTTGGCCCCGTCCCCTTGACACCCTCCCTTCAGGTACTTGTACACATTGATAAGATCCCCCTTATGTCTTCTCTTACACCTTTATTTGCATTTCAAAATTGTTCTTCTTAGACATAGAGGTAATAGTGTGGTGCCAATATAAAATACCAAAGCACCATGAGAAAGCATGCAGTATTACTTCTCTAGCATGCTAATTCAGAGAAACAGTGATGACACTGTAACAAAATCCTATCTCAGTCCAGTTTCTGTGTTGCACAGAGGTCCCCTGCTGTCCAGGAGACTGCAGGAACAATTTGACATTCTTTTTCTATTTGTCTAAACACAATGCCTAAGTATATGAACCAGCACAGGGATAAATGACAGCTCAGCCCAAGGGTGCAGCCCAGAAATCGCACAGGGACTGAATGTGGCAATGGTGAATTGGGGTCTGAGTTTCCATGAGCCTCCAAAGTTCTGCAAAAATTCCTTTGAGCCTTCATGCAACCAATGAAATAGCTAATAGACAAGAGGCCAGTGACGACCGGTATCATTTATCTTACTCACCAGCAGCCAGGTGTTACTCTCAACTAGTAACCTATGATTACTGTGTAGGGATGTTTAACAGAGTGGAGAAAAAGTTGAAGGGGCCAGTTAGATACTAGGGTTCAATAGAAGATTGTCCCTGTTATCTTTGTCAAAGTGTTTTTAATTTACATCACTATATGGGCCATGATTTTCTTTTTTTAAGACATCTTAATTTTTAAGTGGGGAGAATTTCTAAGTAAGAATTAACAAGAGAAAGGTTAAAAAAATCACTTCAGTTGATGCTTTGCAAGCTAGGAATATGGTTTGACTAGAAGACAAGACATCTTTTTCAGATTTCTTTAGAAAGTAAAATTTGACAGAGCTTTTACTAGTGTACTGTCACTCTTGTAAGAGAATCTCCTACATTATACTTTGTCATGCAAAGGTTAACCTATATATATGCATATATCGGTTATATATGTCTACATATGTATAGAGTATGCATGTGTATAGATGCATTATATACATCTGCTCAGGAATCTCTTTACTCCAACAGGCTTGTTGAATTTTATAGCAGCTGGTGATTTTAACAGACAAAGGCTTATGGTCAGGGCACAGAGGGATTCTAAGTCAGGTGCACTGATTAACACTGGCTTTTCCTTTCTTGCTTCCCGTCTCTCCTTAAGATCACAAAAGACAAGTTGTTCTCAGATGTCTTGTTTGGTGGCCTTCCTGAGCTTGGTGTCAGAAAATCACAGCTGAACAGCAGCTGGCAATGATGACACTGCTACTTTTTACAAGCAAGCCTAGCAGGTAGCTTTAATGTGAATGGCTGGTATGACTTGGGGAGGGGAGACCACACTGAGCTTCATCCCTTCCTGTGATTGATGCTTGGAGCAGCTAGAGTTTTGCACAGTTTCAGATGGGCAGTAAGAGCAGTTTGGAGTCACAGCAGGAAAAAAACGTCTAACACAGAACAGCTAACAGCCCTCACAGAGGGCTGTGTCTGGGAATTAAAAAACATTAACTGCCCTGCTGCTTTTCTGGGAGAGCTGGACTGGCTGAGAAGTGCATAAACTCCCTGTTTTGTCTAGGGCAAAGGGGGCATCTTGGGACAACTTTGGAGAACTACTGGTCTCCACGCAAAACTGCAACTAGATGGAATGCTGAATTTTTTTCCCAAATTTGCTGTCTAAGCCTCCTGCTAAGATTTTGAAGATTGTTTGTGATCAACCTAGAGAGAAAAAAAAAAAAAAAAAAAAAAAAAGATCTCTACCTGCAGGCCAGACATCTGCATGCCCCAACATGGAGATCATCTAAGCATTCCATTGAAGAAATGAGTGCAAACTATGCCAACACTACATGCTCTAGAATGCCTAACAGCTAAGACAGACGAGATAGAATTCACATCACCCTACATGATCTGGGACTGAACAACCTATGATAAAGTCAGAGACTACCTTGAAATATTCATGAGCACTTCATTCATTCTCAGACACAGTCCTAATCACAGATCCAAACTAATCATCTTGCTGAACAGCTATGTCAGTCAGTTTTATTCCTAGTCAAAGAAACACTAGTTGCATACCAAATCACTGGTGGGGAAAAGCAAACATTCATAAAGCAAAGCTTTTCTCTTCTGATCCAGAAACTGCTTGGTTCAATCCCTACCATGCATGGCACTGACTGCACTGCTGTATTTCATTCCACAGCTCTTGTTCAGAAAGGGATGACTGGTACAGTTGCATCAGCAGACACATCCCAGATGACTGCAAAGCTCAAAACACCTCCACCTTCCACAGCAGCGTGGCGGTAAGAGGAGAATTTCAGAGGTGGAAAGGGGAAGGAAAATAAATAAATGGAGAGAGAAAGGAAAGAAAATGAGGGTATAAAAAAGCAGAGTTCCTAGTGGCAGAGCATTCTTACTATTTTTATTTAAATCAGTATTTCAAGCCTAAATGACAAAGCTCATTTGCATTTCCTGGTTACCAAACAATTTTCATAGGCCACCTCTGAAATTTTAATCATATGGTATTCTGAGGTCTTTGCTTAAATCTATAGGAGTTTTACTGGAGGAAGACTAGAAGAATTTGGTCTTACAGGACCATCCTATCTTGGATATTCTGAAAATAGCTACAAAATTTGCACATGACTTTAGGAAAATGAAACTACCCATTAGTTATGCTTATATCACACGCATAATAGATTCACTGCCAGTGCAAACCTCACCAGGCAATATTCTAATTGTACCTTCACAATTAATGTATACTACTGCTATTGCATTAATTTCAACTGTGCTACTCCCATTTATAAAAGCAAATAATAGACTTGATAAAAAGTAATTGATAAAATGCTTTGTAAGGTTAAGTAGAACCCTAGGGTTTCACTAATAACGCTAACTAGGGAAAAAAAAANAAAAAAAAAAAAAAAAAAAAAAAAAAAAAAAGAGGGGCAGTTTATTTTTAAAGACTGTGGGAAATAAAAATTGGGAAATAAAAATTGAACTCCAAAAACAAAGAAAGATATTCTTACTGGCCTGAAGCTAATCTGCTTCCAAATTTTCAACAGGAAAAAAAAAATTCAGATGTATAGCAACTTAAAAGATACCCTTTTCCAACACACAAAAATATAATTGCTTATGCAACTCTGCTTCTGATTTAGATCTGAATGTGTGCAAGGAAAATGTAATTCTTCTGCATCTAAATACTATTATTTGCTTGCAGAGGTCTAATTTCCTCCCAGAAAACTCTCCTAACAAACAGATTTTTTAAAGGCACAAGAGCTTGCTTTACCACTGCTAAACACTAAGCCACTGTGAACTGGAAGCAGGGTTCCCATGATACAATTTGATGTTGAGCCTGAGCTAATGCATTCAGCTTCCCAGCAACGGATCATTAAACTGGGTTCAGTTCCACACTGACCACAGCTTCATGGGCTCGGAGCACAGGCAGAGAGGTATCTGCACAACACTGCTGCCTGGTGCATGGCAACACATGGGAATAGCATGTATTTTCTTAAAGCTAGTAACGTATTCAGAACAGCAGTGGAAAGCACAGATCAGATTTGGATTGTGTGGGGATAAATTCATCTTTGTGTAAATCACGGACTGAAACAACGTTTTATTGCTTTCTCTAACATCTCTCTCCTGACCATAAAATTGCCCCAAGATGTAATGAAATTATGAGCTCAGTCCTTTTTCAGTTGAAAGTTGTGAAGTTTTTTATAGATACTATTTCAAAAGCCATTAAAAAAAGATGCTTTTAGCTCATGTTCATACACGCAATTTGCATTATACAACAAATCAGATCCTTGTCTGATGCAGAAGAGCATCAGTGAATGGACAGTAATAGATCTGCATCAATTTTTTCCTGGTTTGAATCTGGTCTTCACAATACCAATAGTCTTGATCGGCCACAGTCTCTCAGCCCTTGAACAGTTGCATCTCATACTTTGGTGTTAAGAATTTGAGAATTTGGGAATTTTAGCAGGTGAAGACATACTGAAGTAAGAGAAGAACTATATGTGAAGCAGTGGGACTAACTGAGTGTACTTAGGAAGTGTGGGTACTTCTTAATTTATTCTTGTTTGATTTTAAGCTAAGGGAAAGGCTTGGAATACCCTTGGGTGAGAGGCCTCCAACTTTGGTACCTGTGTCACATGTCATGATGTGCATGAACTGCGGTTGTGACTTTACGCTCACCCTGAGACGCCATCATTGTCATGCTTGTGGGAAGGTAAGAGCTGTATAAGCTCCTTAGAAAAGCTTTATTCACTCCTTGACGACACCAACTGCTACTACTCTAACCTCTGCAAGCATGTAGAAACTTCAAAAATAAAATCTGACTTCTCATAATGATTTTTTTGCTTTGTAGAAGAGAAATAACTATTTGGGTTACTAATGGCTCTAGCAGAAACAATGGTAACCTTCCCTTGAGGGCCAAATAATTCCCAAAGGCCAGAAGCTGGAAGGCCCACAGGATAATTATCATTGAGCCCAGCTTTTATATCTGATCTGCTGCTAGAACTAGAGATGATGAAAAGATACAGTAGAAACACAGGTTCTGTTTCAGACCAGAGCAGTGCATCTAGTCCAGGCCCTAACAACAGCTGGTAAAATTATCTTCCAAGAAAGGTGAAGAAACTCAGTAGAAAGGCACAGTTAGATCACTGACCAAAGGCAAAGCTTCCTCTGTATTCCATTAAAGAGCAGCTGGTATTTGCCCTGAAGGCTCAGAGGATCTATAGCCTTTCCAGTGTTTCTCTTCCTTTATCAGAGACTATCAACTGTAGAGACCTGTGTGTTATCCACACAAACCTAAAGTCCTATTTTGAATGATGGCTATCTTTCAGCCTCAGTGATACTTTGTTATATCAAACTCTACTGGTTATTTTTGCTGGTATGACAAAGTATTTACTTTATCTTTCTCCAATTCTACAAAATCAGTCTGTACCACCACAGGCATAGCAAAAACATGCAAGCTTACAATGCAAGTTACAGAAAACAATGTTACTAACAAAATTTTGAAACCAGATGCAATACTACAGTGGTCTTTCTGTGCTTCACTACTATGGAAGGTATAAGTTCCAAAGGAGATGATCATAGCAATGGTGTGCAACTAAATACAGTGATAAATTTTGCTTTGGCTTACAACACTCTAAGTGTAAAAAACGTACAAAAACAGAGCAATTACAGTTAAGTCAATAGACTTGCCCTGATTTACACATACTTAACAGCCTTATCTCGTCCACTAACCTTATTCCTCTGCCAGCCAGCTCAGAGAATTTGCTTTGTATGTGTTCTATATTAATGTAAAATTAATTTACACGCATCTCACCTTTCTGAAACAGATTGTGTGTCGAAATTGTTCAAGAAACAAGTACCCCATGAAGTACCTCAAAGAACAAGCAGCCAAAGTCTGTGATAGCTGCTACATGGAACTGAAAAAAAGGGGTAAGGTTCCCTCAATCTTTGCAAAATCATTGCTTGACTGTGTAATCAGGAGGGCTTCAGGATCTCCCTGCCTTCCCCTCCTCATTTCAAGTATGAGGCATGTGTCTTGAGCCCCAGGACTGTCTGTTGCCAGACAGCATGGCAACTAAAACTGTTTTAGCAAGCCAGGTTCTCAGAGGGCTCCTTCGGCCTTTTGATAAATCAGAATGACAGTAAGGTCTGTGTGATGCAACCATTAGAGTTGATAGCTCTTCTAGCTATCTGATAGCTTCTGTCATTTCTAGCAAATTATCCATTAAAGCAGTGGTTTTACTGCTCCTCACTCTATCCTCATCCAATACAATAGCTTTTACAACTAGAAAAGCTGAGGTAAAATGCAGAGCCACTAAGAGCTGATAGGGAGTTAACCTGATTACAGATTGATGCATGAATTCAATGCAGAAGAACTACTCCTATCTAGAACTCTGTGTATTACTTTTCCACAATTAAGTCCCTGTTTTCTTTTAAATGCATATGCAAATCAAAGATAATTTGAAAAAAAATGGGGGGAGGGGGCGCAAAAAATGAAGAAGTAATATTCTGGCACAACTATTCAAGTGGACAATCCCTGAAAGTAAGTGTGTTCTACTATCAAGACTAAAAAGGTAGGGACAATGCTGTGCTTCAGTGAGAGCTTCCAGATAACATGTGTAGCCAGAAATGAGATCATGAAGAGCAATGAAGCATTATCACCTATTGCACGGAGTAGTGAAGCTTGACAGAGTAACTGTCTCACATGCACAGAGCTCAAAGAGAATGGTTCATATAGAAAGAATGTCCCATTACTGAATTTATCCTACAGAGGTGTTACAGAACACAATCAGAGGGAATCGATGGCAAAGACATTTGTTTAGTATTAAGCTAGAAGGAAACAAGTTGTGTTTTGTGCTTTGTCAGCTTTCTTGCAAGGTGCTTTTGAGTAGCTGTCAGATATTATCATTACCCTATGTGCTATGAAATCCACCAAGCTAAACAGACTTAAAGGAATAATTTGAGAGAAAAGCTAAGATGAAAATTCACCAGCTGTTGTGGAGCAGGCACAGCATTTTCGTAGCCATTTCCGTTAGTGTATCATGTCTCTTACCCTTAGTCTTGTATGTATCAATTCATCCATTCCTCCACTCCTCTTCTCAATTTTCTTAATCTTGCAGAGCGACCTCTAAGTGTGAGCTTCCCTCCAACTTCATCCAGGTGTTCGAGCAGTGCCTTCTCCTCTGTCTTCCACAATATTCATTACTCATCTTTCAAGAAGCAAAAGAAGGTCCCTTCGGCTCTTATGGAGGTAGGACCAAGCTGCCTGAGAAAAGGCAAGGAACTTTAAGAGCTGTGTGCTGACACTACAGCTGCAATGTTTAACATTTACTCTGTGTGCAGTGGACGTAGCCCATGCTCTAGTCTACTTTCATCATGCAGTTATACTTCATACTTTTTGTAATAGTGTAGGAAGTTTCAAACACAAAATACTCCAACCTCCAAAGATTCCATAGAAACTTCTTCAGTCTATCAAGAAACCTGGATTAGAGCAGCTTACTTTCATCTCCTCTTCAACCCGTAAAGTCTTTAGAAGACTAAAATGACCTCAAGGTACTAGGTAGTTCAACAAAGCAGATCACACAGATTACAATGTCAACAGAGAATGACTTGCTGTTCATCAGTAACTTTTTATGATAAGACCTTTGCTTCTCATTTGGCCCCTCCGACTTCAAGAGAACTAAAATATCACTTACTTTATTAGGGAATAGAAAGTAGTCCTTGGCAAGCAATTCATGAATACATACGCTTAATCAGTCTCCCCACAGCTCAAACCAAACTGTCCAAAATAAAAGGGATAAAATCTTGATCCCATGAAAGTAAATAAGCAAATTTCCCACCAATTTCAGTGGGGCGAAGATTTGACCAGCTATACTAGTTTTTTTCCTAGGAACAAGATGCCAATCCTGCTAACATAGTCTAGCTACCTAAGCTGCCTACTGAACCTGAACACAGCAAGATGCTCCCATGTCGCTGAAATCAGCGGCCATTAATCACTGTGTTAATGAGAACAGGGTACAGATGTTTTGCTGAACTCTGTACAGTCAAGTCATGGGAATTCCTTGAGGTTTATTTTTGATGAGCTGAAACTGAGCCAAAGATGCAAGCCTGTAATACAGTACTTCTGCAAGAACTGGCAGAAAAGCAAATTTTCAGAAATTAGGAAAAAGGTATTGCCTTTCTATCCACAAGGAGGCAGTGCATGCTTATTAATATGAACTGTTCACGATAGCCTTAATCCGCAAGCTTTTTCTAATTGCTTTGGCTGGGTCCTGGAGCACTGCCTACTCTGCTACAAAACACTGCTAGGATACCACTCAGTCCTCTACTGCGTCAACGTTACAAAAGCTGGGTTTGAATCTCTTCTCGTTGTTTCTAATCCAATATCATCCCAGTTTACAACTGTAATTAATAACGTATACTATGTGTCTAGGTATATGTACTTTCATCCACTCAAAGATCTGGATCTTGAATATTGTTAATGATTTGTATCTCAAAACATCTCTGTGAGAGGGGTAGCTTTCCTTATAAATAATATTTCACAAATGAAACTAAGTTACACTCAAATGAATAGCATAAATTAGTAAAAATCCGTTTCAAATATACCCACATATTAACAGTGTTCAGCCACAAGACTATCCTTCTCTTCTGGAAGCACGTACTTCTAATATAGGAGGAAAAAAAAAAAAAAAAAAAAAAAAAAAAGGAAAGAAAGGAAGAAGAAAACAGACCTGAAAATGAAAAAAAAAAGGGTACAAGTTCGGCTTCTTAGAGCATAACTGCAAACTTCCTCTCCTCAGTAACTTGGTTGCATATTGTCATCAGTGTTACTGGGAACTAAGTTTAACCAAAAATCTTCAAAAAGTAACCTAATGCTTATGTTTTTTCTGTTTTCATATTTTCAACTGTCTACTTTTGGTTTCATGAGCATAGACCTGGTTTCTGACATTACATGTAGCTGCGTATCTCAGAGGCCTTTGCCATCACAATTCCCAATTTTTTCCATTCTGTTCCAGGTGGCAGCCTCAGAAGAAGGAGCTACCATTAGTGGTTATCTCAGCAGATGTAAGAGAGGCAAAAGACACTGGAAGAAACGCTGGTTTGTTATCAAGGGCAAAGTCCTCTACACCTATGCAGCAAATGAGGTATTATGCAATCTAATCTGGAATATTTTAATGACTATTGCTGAGTGCCCTCCTTTACTCCCTATAGGTTGCATAAGTAAATGTAAGAAATATAAATAGCAGTTCTCATAACCACCTGCCTTACAGAGTTAGTGCTAAAAAAACGCAGGTAGAGTCCTGAGGGGTTGCCCTTAGCCAGGGGGCCCAGCCGCATCCCCAGCCTAGACCCTGGCAGCCCTCTTGCACAAAGTGCTCTTCATTACTTGACTTTTTATAGTTCATGCTATTACACACTGCCAACTGTAGTGTATATATTTACACGTAAGGACTTTAAGGACCTTTGGATTTCTCTGGTGTGCCAGAGAAAAATCTGCCAGATTTTTTTGTAGATAGATGGTGCTATGATCCATTTCGGGCAAGGAGGAGAATCTTCTTGTTTTGCAAGAATAGATAGGACGTATCTGTCCTACAGGAATCGACAGTGAAAGACAGTATATAGATTTGAGAATACCACTTTCGGTACTGGCCTGTAAGCTCCTCCTTACAACCAAGGAGACTGGGTATCAATTAAAGAATCGTATGTATTGTATTTACTACTTTAGCCAGCAACAATTCTGAGAAGGCTAGGAGACTTACTGAACAAAAAACATTTTCACATCAGCTAGAAGTGAGTTTTTTTGTCTCTGCCCTGTCCCTTTTCATATTTTAATTTCTTCTCTTTTGTGAATAGCTGCAATGCCAATAGGTTTTAAGCAATTATGATGCAAAGATTGGTTATAATTGACGGGCTGCATAAGTAGAAGCATAAAATAACTAGTTTTGTTGAACAAAGGACACAGCATGTGAGACCTGTAGTTAACAGCAATATTTTTTTTAGATCTTCAGAACACTTTGTAAGCATCAATTATTTAAACTTCTCATCACTCCTGTGAGGCAAGAAGCATCATTATTCCCTTTAAACAGATGGGGAGATTAAGGCACAACAGAATGCATGATTTGGCCATGATCACAAACCAAACCAACTTATTGATTGCTTCAGTAATATTGCCGTATAATCACCTCTTCAATTTACTTTCCTGGTGATTTCCTTTATAGTTAAACCAAATCAACCTGAGCCTTTTTTTTTTCCCAGAAGTACTGCAGCCTCTGTTGAGTTCAGCTGGAACTCAGCAGTTCAGACCATTAACATCAAATTGCATGTCCAATGCATTTACCTTATTCCTGCTATTCTTAAAAATCATCACTTCTGGTTCAATGATGGGGGAGGGGGTAATAGATGGCTAATTACACTGTGTATTCCCAGTCTGCATTATAGCTTTTGAGAGCAGAGGCAAAGGCAACACATACACATAGAATGCATTACATAAGTGGAGATAGTGACCAAAACTGCAGCTATCTGTAACAGCTAAACTGCAATTCAATTAAGGTTTGCTGTTTTCTTTTACTTGTACAAAGCAGTGTCTGGTAAGCATGATTGTTTCCTGGGAATAAATTAACAATGAACTGCATTACCAGCTCATAATTTTTCAAGCTGCAAGTTGACAAGTGCGCTGTTTGAGACAAATAGATTTATGGAAATGCTGCTAGAGCTATGAAATAAATGATGAAGTAAAAGAATACTACTGGCACTCCATAAATAAAAGTGGTCCAAGGGAATATTACCTTGGCTCAGATCTTCAGAACTGCTGCTGTACTGTCCCACACACTCAGTACTCTTTCTCTCTGGTTTGCCTCCTGGACTGTTACATGAAAGGTCACCACCAAAGCAATGGCTAATTTGACCTTGTGCATGGCCATGAAGGACAGGACTTTGAGAGGTGTCTGAGTTCAGGTCTAAGGCAGACTAGATGAACATATGAGGTACACTGGCACTGCCCCTGTCTAAGTTACTTCCAAGTCATTAAGAAACACTGCAAAAGAGCCACCAGAGCAGTAAAGATTCACATTATTGTTTAGTGGCCTTAACAGATGGGGAGGGGGGTTGTGTCACAATAGGGCTTTTAAAGGAGCTCTCAAACTCTGTTACAAGCCTTCTCTCTAAACTCTGTTTCACTTCTTGACTGCTTTCAGGACAAGGTTGCCACAGAAAGTTTGCCTTTGCTGGGTTTCACCATTGCCCCAGAAAAGGAGGAAGGAAGTATGGATGCAGTTTTCCATCTCTACCACAAGCAAACCCTGTTTTACAGCTTCCGAGCAGAGGATAACAATTCAGCACAGAGGTATGAGGTAGACTTGCACATTAGCGGACAAGAAGGTCAAAACCTTGTGTAGGGCTCTTCCTCCTCCTCCACTTCAGAATGCCTTCCATTACAGAGGAAGCAAACAGCCTTGAGAGTATTAAGCCCAACTACATGCGACTGACCTGGGTGACATTAAAAGTCTACCTGGTGCTTTTCAGTTCCTTCAGGAAGGAGAATTTGCTCCCTTGTTTAAGTGAAAATAAGGAGGCTGAGCCTCAGAAGTCATGCCTAGACATCTGTCAAATGTGATTACTGTAAAGGAACTTCTCAAACCCATTCATTCTATTTATCCATTTCTTAGTTTACTCTTCAAGAGCAAGATTTCACAAGATTTCACAACTTATTGTTACTGCTGCTGCATAATAAAAAAACCCTTGAAATTAGTGAGAAAAATGCCAACAATTCAAGATACACAGGGAAGTACATGAGTGTTTATGAGAGGTTGTGTTGTTTTTAAGCATACTTCAATGGTTTCATCCTTCCCATCCTAAGAAAGCGTAAATGCTCTCTTTGAGATTACAAAACAAAGTACTGGCAAAGGTCACACTAAAATCCAAGAGTCCTACTGCCCAGATCCCTGCTTTAATCACAAAATCATGGTTCCTTATTAGAGCCCCAGGATGGAAAATACAGTCCTGTTTAGGCTTTGTGTTCTTAAAAGGCATATTTTAGAAAGAACTAAGTAATTTGGTATGTATCTCTTTTCTGCCCCTCTTTTAGGTGGATTGAAGCCATGGAAGAAGCATCCATATTATAGCAGCAATGGACTTGGAATAAAATCTCATGATTTCTGTACATTCCCAGCAACCACCCTTTTTCTGTCTTACAAAACTGACTAGTGTATTTCAGGCAAACTGGCTACACATACTGGATCTGAACTGTTTCCAGATTTCTCTTTTTGCTTCCTTCCTCTTTCATCCACATTGTTGCAAATGAAAACTAAAATAGGGAATATTTATGTCATCTTTATGTGCAAGTTCAACTTGCATTACAAGCATCTCCTCTGATCCCACAGAAAACTAATACAYGGATAAAATACGTGGAAATACTGGCTAAAGTAAGTAATAGGCTCAGTTTTACTTACCCTAGAGCATTATCATATTTTGTTGTGATTTTCATGTCTACCGTGAAATGAGAAACAATGTAGTAAACGACAAATACTCATTTAAAGCACTTTATTGGTTTATTGAACTACAGCTTCGTATTTCATGTTTCCAAGGAGTTCTGTGGACTGATTTACTATTTGTCCATAACCAAGTGCCAGCATGAAATTGTGCCCTGCATATGCTAAATGGCTTTCACAGAAAGGGAATGAACAAATCCATACAATACATGAATATGGTCTACCAGCACTCTACTAGCTATGTTCCAGGATAACTACCTGCCAGCAATTTCTGATTTTACACAGATCATTGTATAATTTATTTTAAAGGGTTCAATTTCTTAACACTACAGTACTTTGAAATGCACTATGGTAGCTCTGCCACCAGATGTTGAATATTATCACTTCTCCCTAAATACTGCATCAGACTCAAACAGAAAGTGTATTATTAATTTATTATAAACCTACAATTTTTATTTAATGCTAGTCTGCTTAGTAGTGTTAGACTTCTATCATCTATTTAAATAGTCTGTTTTCAAAGTTGCTGCTGTTTCTGCTGTTCTGGTTATGAAAAATGTCATCAAAAGTTCAATCCATACAACCAGCATATAGTCTGAAATACGCTGGCAGGCTGAAAATCACTTGTCTGACCTCGCTCTGATAGAGTGGTTTGGAACTTCTGGGGCTAAAAGTATTTTACGAAAGACTGCTGTTCTGCATTACACTTCCAGGGCTGTAGTCTCAGCAGCCAGGTATCAGCACAGCATTTTTGAAGTCATACTGTTTCAAACCAGATGAAGATTTAGATCAAACTTTTAGAGTTTTTTTTTTTTAATAAGGCAGAGAAGTACTAATGTTACAATCATTGCAATAAAATGTCATGTGTCCTGTATTTGTCATAACAGTTGACTGAGGACTAGAATGGCATTTATGATTAAAATATATCTTTGTAAAAAATACCATGACCAAGAATTTACTTACATTAAAGTACACTGCAGGGGAATTTATTATTATTATTTTCAAGTTCCCTTTCTTCCCTAAAATTCCTTCCCTTCCAAAATCTCAATTTTTGGCTGCAACATGTATTCAAATGATATAGTTTAATCTGTCACCTGGAAAACAACTTAAAAAAAAAACTAAATAAAAAGTTATATTGTTTTGCAGTTTTTGATACATCCAAGTGTGACAGTTTCATAAAGCACAGATTATCATATGCATAGAGAAATTACTTACGAGAAAAACAAAACTTTTGATTCTCTTGTCAATGGGTGAACACCAATGTTAACTCTCCGTTTCATGTTAGAACTATGCCCTTGCTACCAATAGACTGTAAATGTTTTTCCCCTTAAAAACGTTTTGCACTGATGAAAAACAAGGGAATGTTAAATACAGAGTAAGATTTTTAAACCATGGTCTCAAACAAAACAAACTGCACTGCAGAACAACAGTATTATGAAGATTTAGCTGCTGAGATACAGTGACTGTTGTATGAAGTTTTGAGTAATAGGCAGGAAATGAATACATGAAAATATTTTGTTGTAAAAAATGAGACACACTGCTATTAAACTTTGTTTTAAGTAATAAGGAAAAATAAAAGACAAAGATATAACTGCAATTTTACAGCCTTTTCCATTATTTTTATCTTCCTGAATTCGAGCTCCTTGGTTCCAGTACTGCTATTTTTAGCAGACACTCAACTGTTAATCGAGTCTGTTCTACACAGATCTGTAAACTCAGCCACCCAAACAACTTAATTCCTCAGGATTACCAATTCTGAGGACAAGAAGGGGCAGGGGAAACCCAAGATGTTTCACTGCTTATACAAGCCTAGAAATTAGGAGATATAGGATCAAGTCACTGAGGTACACAGAGTTCCTTTTTTGATCACAGTTAAACCATGAACTCTGCTGAGCTAAATTCTCTATTGGTAACACATATGTTAAGTTCCTGTTGTCTCATAGGAGTGCTACAAGGATAAATACAGTGAAAGGATTGAGGTACTCCATTAATAAATTCTAAGAATCTTTATAAACATCTAAGAGAATAGCTCACCTTTTTGAAAACAATACGGCAAGGAACTAGAAAAGGAAGCTAGCAGTAGTCTGACATCCAAATTAATTGTCATTTAGGAAGAGCCAGTATAGGCACCATAGCAGAGATTGGTTTTCAAAGAACTCCCTACCTAATGTAAAAGAGTCTGATTTCTAAAAATGTATTCTTTATAGAGCAGGATGCTTTCAGTGTAACAAGGCAAAAGACAGCGAACTAATGTTAACCAAAGCATACATCCACCACATTTTAATCGTTTTACTACCATTAAGAGAACTATGTACCTTATGATGCCCTAGACCATAGGCACAATATTTTTTCCTCAGATGTGGTGTCTTTCCTGTGGATTTAAAGGTATACTTCTAAAACGCTGTACCTCCAGGCCTGCTATCCCTTGCCAAAGAAGAAAACAATTGAACATTACTTGTCTCTCATTCTCCTTTCTACTCATTTGATCAAGGATGAAGAATAATCCTACATACTCCCATGTCTGTGTTAAAAGATGAGACCTGGACAAGGAAAAGATGCATATAAAAATCACAACAACAACTCAAGTCTGGTGTTGTAAGAAAATCTGACAGTTAAAAATGTTTCAGAATTGATCCAGAATTCATCTTCAAAATACATTTCAAAAGTCATTCAACCAATAATGCTGAATATTTGTTAAGCCATATCTGCCAGATGTTACGACATTTAAAATGTCTAGTATCACCAACATTAGAGGATGATGCTGCATCAAACTGATAAAAACCAACATTGTTGGAGGCTGACAAACTAAGGAAGCGCATCAAGCAAGAAGCTAGCAGTAGAAGTCTTGTAGTAGAAAGAGGATTTGGACTTAACGGTTACAATCAAGTGCTTCAGATCACACTGCCTTTATCCCCGTAGAACCAACCTATCTGTCAACATCACCTCAACCACAGGTACATATGGTCTCAATTCAGCACAAAGCTAAAAGGAACTGCAAATGTCTTCATAATTTCAGTCTTTTAATCTGAGCACAGCTAAGCACCAAAGGCAGAAGATACCTTAATTTCAGAGTTAATCCAGTAATCACTTTTTAGAAACTTTCAACACCTTTGAATAAAAGCATTTAAACATTCAGACATTCAGTCTTCCGTATGCCTTTTGTTTACAAACAGCTCAGTAACATTTCTTCCCAATCTCTGGCTAGTATTACTCTCCATCAAAAAATGGATTTCTAAACCATCATAAATGTTTCAAAAAAAAATCTATAATAGGGCACAGTGTGCTAGCCATTCAGTCAAGAGCTCAGACACAAATTGATTTGTTTTGTCATTCCAGGGATATTCTATTTTGCTAACTGCTGAAAAGTATCAAAATGATTAACAGTTATAGACAAATAGTATTTAGATCTATGTTAGAATATATGCCTGTTTAAAACATGATTTTTAAACAATTCTTGTTATAATGTTTTTCCAAATCCTAAGTCATTCAGAGTTGATGAGTGTTTAAACTCGGTAAGATCTCACACCACCGTACCGAAGCACTGCTGGTCTAGAGACCACTGGGACTATTACCTGTCCTGAGCTGATTCTGGCTTGCCTTTATGAAGGAAAAACAACACAGAGCTATGAACACCAACCTGTCTTTTCCAGTTTGTTTGTTACTTTGGTGCACGAACACAGGTAACTGTGGCTGGAAAACACTCAGTGAGAATCATTGCTTGTGAAAGTAAAATAGTAACAGTGCCAATTCACCGGCTGGGGGAGGAGGAGAAGGCATGCCCACATCACCGTGAGCCTCCTGTGCACTATACTTAAAACACTGGTCTAACTTAACAAGTTGGGAACATTTCTGATAAACTTTTTTGTACTAAAAAGAGTAAGATCCTTCAGTTTGGATGACATTGAGATACCTTTTTTGATCAAGGTTTGACTAAAAAATTTCTRGACTCCAGGACAGGTTCTACAGTCCTTTTCACAGAGATACAAGTAAAATATAAATAAATAAATAAATAAGTTCCCTAACACAGCTGTTTCACAAGTATTTTGAAGGACTTCCTTTGTACAGATAACAACTTTAAAGTTATTATCTAACAGCATTGTCATTCTTCGTCATGGTTTCCTCATAGCATTATCACTAGATGACATGGGGTTTTTTTGATCATTTCTAATAGCTTTTTCCAGAAAAGTGTTGCAGCTTGTTTCTAACCTATATACTTTGGAAAGGCATGGAATATATGTTAAATAAATATGCTCTGAACTTTTTCATGTTTTTACTTGTAATACTACATTTTATGTCCTTTCCTCACCCTTTTGTAAGTTAAAAGAAACTACGATGTCATATAAACTGACCAGTAATTTTCTGTAATTTTTACTTTTCACATACTATACCATCTTATCATTCATCGTACTTGCGAGCAGACAAATGTCATCGGATGAAAAGCATGACAGCAACGGGAACTACTTTATAGATTTGTATTTTGGGGAAGGGTTAAGACCTTACACAGCTCTTGCTTTTTACAATCCTCAGTGTATAGTAATCGCATTCTGTTCTTAAAACTGTTTTTTCAAGTATTAAATCTGTTAATAAAATGAGTTTAACTCTAATAATTAAATAATAAAATGATAAACAGTATTTCTAGATTACTGTCTGTAGAATTTCACTTCAAAGTATAGCCACTGTGTGATAAACATCTATGATTTCTTAGATAAAATTTTCATTTCCAGTAATCAGAATAGAAGTCCCATGGACAACAGGGAAAGCAACAACAAAGTAGGTAAACCAAGACTGCATAAACACTCTTCAGCTGGATCTGACACACAAGTTTTCCAGGACCTCATCAAGGTTTCAGAATAAATAATAATTTACATATTCCTGCACAACATCTGGAATTTCTTGCCTTTCTTCTGATCCTCAAAAAACTGCAGCCTGCTGGCAGGCCTAACAGAGCGCAGTCAGCACGGAACTTTTCTGCTGAGCACAATCTCAAAAAAATATTATCCATTTGTTTTTACTAAACATCAGTGGAAATCAGCAAAACTTCAATGGATAGCCTTTATATACAGATTGCTAAATCCATCAGTTTTAACRGCATTTGGTTAAGATTCCTGACACTTCATTTCAGTGCCCAACACTGTATTCTTCCCCACCGCAGAGAGAAAAAGCCATTCTGAAAGTGTTTAACCACATTAAGGGAAATCTTACTTAAACTTCGTATTGGCAATAATTTGTATTTTACCTTAGAAGTTGTGGGGCTGTTCTGCATGTTCCTTAGAATAAAACAAGTCTCTGTTCTACCACATCATTGCCTTTCTTTGTCTCAAGTATTTTTAGATGACAAATTTGCTTTAAAAAGGTCAGACCTCTGTGCTTTCAGAAAGCCACTATCAAATAAAACCAGGTATCAGATAGAAAGACCATAGCCAGGTATACTTCTGAACAAGCATACAGTGAGTATCAACAGTGCAATGACTTCAGTAGCAAAATGAAGGCCATCAAATGCGGCAGGCTGGTGACAAGACAGAGCAGGTGAGCTCGGATACTGTCTGTTAGATGGCGGAAAACAGCAGTAGCTACTCAAGCTCCTGAAGATTAAGTAGGTCTGGTGGCACTATAAACATACCAGTGGTTGCTCTGGCATTTCAGCATGGGGGTAGATCATTGTGTTCTCTTAATGCTGCCTCAGTCTCCTTATAGAGTACTCACAGAGTGGACAGTGTGTCCTCTATTACATCAAATTAAACTGGACTTTGCTCATGGGTTCACTGGGGAGAAGTTTAGATCAAAGGCAAACACCACAGACTGCACTGGAAATAGCTGAACAATGTAAGCATTTGTCCTTGCACATTCAGGAGGTAAGTTAACAAACAGCATAAACATACAGCACTTTTTTTTAGGATGCACTTGTTAATCACTGAAACAGTTACACTGCACGAGAGTTTCAATTCAAGACGTGAATATTGTGAGCCCAAGAATCACTGCTCCCACTTTCCATCATAAAACTGCATTTCCAAACCAGTAAAACTATTCAAAATTCACATTAGAGTGAGATTTTGCTGCAGTCCACATAGCCCAGAGCAGACAGCAAATCCACTTTTGCTAAGAGACAACTGAGTAGAAAAAAGGGCATAAAAAGATAGGATGGATTAGCTAAAATGAATTAGCTTCCCTTAGTGGCGGCCAAATATACACAAACCCTATAAATATTTGTTGTATATGCACAAGTGCATGTACATCAAAAATCATCTACTAATATTTAGAAATTTAAATAATATGTGCCACTAACAAGACCAGTTTATATTACTAGAACCTTCTCAGTCATTTATAACTTCGTTATTTATGCTGAAATCTCCCATGCTGGATCTGCTGTGGTCATTATATTTTTCTAGAAAGTTTCAGTAAGATTGCATGAGAATTTTAAGCATCTGAAATGACAACTTAAAAAAAGTTCAACTGCACTCCACAATACTGCCAATCCTAAATATTTAAGATACATGAAGAACCCTAAAATCCTCTTTTATTTTGTAGTTTTGTAGTCTGCTCTGACTTCCGACCTCCCTCTTTGTTCATGATATATTCTTACTGCCAAAGCCACCACTGCAACTGGGATGAGGGTTTTTTTTGGCCTGTAGCCTTACAGCCCACATTTGCACAGCAACAGCTCTTCATATCCAAAGCAATTCTTCCCTCCCTGTTGGTTTACACATTTCCCACCTCACCTCTGCTCCCTCGCAGACTCCTGCTCTTCTCTCAGGTGAGGGGCAGCTTCACAAGATCTCTTCCCTCTCCAATTTGTATGGCCTCTCTGAAGGGCTTTTTTTCTGCTGAGGCAGATGTCCTGCAAAGTGAAGGCGCAAAAGGGCGCTTGCTATTAGCACTAGAGCTTGAAGAAGGGCACCACTAAACTGCCTTCTCGTGGTTGGGGATGAAGAGGAAAGAYCTGAGTGCTCCAAGAGCAACGTGACCCTGTGGCAAGCAGAGGTGAGCTGGTGCTCTGAAGCCCTCCTTACCTAGGGCCAAGCAACCTCGCGGACAGCGTATCCTTCGGCCGCAGCGGGCACCTGTGGGAGAGGCCGCCGCGGACCGCCCTGAACCGGTCACAGCCGGCTCCGTACCGGCGGGAAGCAGCGCGCCGCGCGCCAGAACTGCCGCCGGCAGCAGAGCGCTGGCCATCTCTGCTAAGGCGCGTTCGCGAGCAGCGCTAACCGCCGCAAGGGGGGGCACGAGGGGAGCCGGCGGAGGCGCGGAAACGCGCCCAGCAGCTAGCGCCAAGCGGGGCGTAACGCGCGGCCCGTTCCCGAGGCGAGCGCACGCTGAGGGGCCAAAACTGAGCCTGGAGAAGGGGGAGGAACGGCGCTTCCCACAGTGTTTATTTAATGTCTTGTTTCTTAATACCCAAATCAATAATTAAAAGTTTGTTAATTGGCAATAAATCAAATTCAACACTTCCAAATTCCCTGAGTCAAGACTCTTCTGCCAGTGACACTGACAAAATGGCCTCCCTCACAGTGATAGGTGCCTTGACTCTCAAACATGAGATAGTGAGCAAGACATTTCCTTGTTCCCTATGGAAATCAGATTATCACAGTAATAGATTTAAAAGCATCTTAAAATATATGATACAATTAATAGACATATACTAATTTTAAAAAAGTTCAAGTTTTATGGCCCACACATTGCAACGATACAGAAGTTTATTACTGGTTCATAACTGGTGGGAGAGAAGAAATAAGCATTTGTGTCTCAAGTGTCACTCCAATATGATTAATTATTATAAAGAACTATCATGGAAGAAATCTGAAAGCAGCTACAGAAACTATAGTTTTCAGAAGGGGTATTTTAAAAGGGATCTTGTAGCATGTAAAGATGAATACTTCCACATGGACATTAGGAAGGAGAAGGAAGAAAATGCCAAGACAGTTCTCTTTTTAATCACCTTACTCTTAATACAAAGTTGTCTTTATGTGTGACAGACAGTTCCTCAGGTCCACTAAACCTGTCCTAGCCTGCCAAGCAGGAAACAGAGGGGAAAAGCAGCAATTCACCTCTCATTCCAGCATTTTCTATCCTTCCTTTCAATCAGATTTGCTGACAGGCAGAGCAAGAGGAATTTGTGAAAAAAGGGAATGGAAGAAGATGGATATAACTAGAAGAGACACCAAAGACTATATAACCATTTGTTTTCTTAAATTTGGTATATTGGGTCAGGTTTTTGAGTCACATTATACTTCAGCTATTACTAACTTAAAATAAGCTTACAGGGAAGATGTAGAGCACACAGTATATTTGTGTCAGGTACTTCTAGAGGCATCCATAAATAGTAATGATAATAAAAATACCAGCCTACTACTATCACAACTATTTACTTGTGAGCTGCAGATTTAATGGTTTTGAAATTTTCAAGTAATTATGTAGTCTTGTATTAATCTCCATAACAGAATTCAAAATGTTTACCACTAAAAATAAATATATGCATACCTGAAACAAATTAARTAACGCAGAAGTTATGAGATACCAATATTTTATTTCCATGAAGTCATAATGAAGCCCTCTAAGAAAGAACATACTCTTCAACTTTCCAATCACATTGTTTCCTCGGGATCCTCACAGCTATCAATGTTTATGTGGGATAATACTCAGGAACGAGGATCTTAATATATATTGAAGAACTGAAAGTCTTGTGCGCTGAACGCAGCAAGGGCTTTGGCAGCGGTGGGGGGGGAGGGGACAGAAGGAACAGTAATGATAGATAATTAACATCCAGAAGGCATATGCATCATCAGACCGTATTAAATTTGCATCACAGCTGACTCCTGCTTTGCAGCTGTCTAGTAAGCCTACTAATATACCTATTAATTCATTGTGAACTTAGAAAGCATATCTTACAGTTTGAAGATACCAAATACATCAGCTAGTTTCAAATTACTAAATGGCATGTGATACATACTACCGAATCACATTGCCTAATTTTCAGCTAAAATTTTTAAAACTTACCCCCATCTCCATAGAACAGTGAGAGGATAATTAGAGATTTCATATAATCTATAGAGTTCCTGCAAGACAATAGTCTCTGCATGTCTGGTTTATCTGTAATTTCAGATAATAGTACAACATTTCCAACAATCCAAAGAGAAACAATATACAGCTCTGGAAAGTATGAATCAGTTTTGATTAAAATAGGAAACTGTTTGCATAAGACATTCAACTGAGCAGTTATAGAAAGCCTGTTTTCAGGAGAAAACAGGATGTTTATATACACAGATCAGTCATGAAAATGTAAAACTGCTGTAATTAAGACTTGTGAATCTTCATAATGGTTGACAACTTTTGAAACGTTATTGCAAGAAAGTTCCCTTAAGTATTGAGTTAAATGGTTACAGAACATTATAAAGCATCCACTTATACAATTACTTTTCTTTAACCCTTAAACTTTTATTTCAAGTTCAATGTGTTGCCTTCTTGCATATACTGTATTTAATTGTTTCTCTAGTAAAARCATACTTACCTAACCGCTTGAAATGGTCGTGGTGGTAGGAGAAAGTGAAATTAATGTGTTAATTAAAAAAAAAACAGCATGTAGATTGAAGACAAAACTCAGTTCTGTCAGTATAGCCATCTCAGGATAAGAAATCTCCAATTTCACAAGCTCAGTCTGTATCCTTAATAAGTTTTATAATACAAAATGAAAATTCTGCTTATCTGGAATATTTTTGCAAGATAACATTAAGAAATTTCTATTTGGACTATTTTCAAATTCTATACATTCTAAAACATTCTATACAGTATTTACAGGCTTTGCTTTTTAGGGCATACAGTTCTCATAACTCATCTTCATTTCTAATACCACACAGATATACAAAAGTGCTTTAAAGATGTATTTTCATTTGTTGCCTTCCAGCAGTATCAGTAACTGATTCAGTCATTGTCAACATTCAAAACTATATAGAATTTTGCTTTCACAGATTAGACGATTGGCGTAAGCACAATATCTATCCTCAAAGTGCCTCAGATCAGACAATCAGCTTTAACAAATAAACACATGCTTGACCAAAAACCAAACCAAAACAACACAACAAGAACACTCTAGACTACTGCATCAGTTCATCAGTTCTAAAGTAAGAAATCTTCATACAACCTTCTCTCAAAGTAAATTTCTCACAATGCACAAAACCCCAGGAGGAAACTCTGGATAAGCAGGCTATACACTCAGATACACATTCAACAGGGTGAGAAAATAACATGCTCAGAAATTACAATCAGCAGACAGTTGCTTTATGGGCACAGCATCCCAATGATTCACAGTCTTCTCTCCTGCCTCACAAAAATTCTTCCATAGCACACATACACTTGGTTACGAATATATACAATATTATTAATAATATAAATGCAACATTTTTATTTCATAGTATAGCATAGTTACCCAAAAATTTCAGAAGCACTTGAAAACCCATTATGGCATAACAGTATATCAGCTGGTGTTGAGACATTCTTCAACTGGGTTTTTTTTAAGTGTGTAAGGTAGGTATACTAGCTAAAAAATATTTCTATGATTTACAGAGAAGAAGATATACATATTCTGACTATATTTTCTTTCTTTCTTTTTTTTTTTTTTTACCTAACTGAAAGACTTTTAAATGTATTACACACAAAGCTCTTCACTCATACTAGGGGATACTATTTAAAGAGGGGAGAACAAAAAGAGCCTCCATAATCTCCTGAATAAGTAATATTATGCCAACCATTTCCAAACCATTAAGAGCAGTAGTTTATTTTTTTTCTCCTTTCATATTCCATGGCATGAAAAATAGTGTTCTTAATTACTTTACTTACTTACTGTATTAACTATTTATTTTAAATTAAACTTGTTCTCTTGTATTTGTAAAATATTTATGCTACTGTTCTGTAGCCTTTACTCATTAGCCATGGGCTTATTAAAACATTACACACTCCAAACCAAGATACAAGGCTTGATTAAGTTAATCAAATACTTTTTTTTTTCTTTACAGCATTGCTTACTGGTTAAAAAAAAATCTCTAGTGAAAATCAGTTAGTTAAACTGTCTTTTAATGAGACTCCTATTAATAATGCAACACTAGAGTACTTTAGAAGTGCTACCCAATGTTCCTTAATTAATTAAATTATGGTGACCCAAGAAGGTATAGTTTTATTAAATGTTCTGACATGCTGAAGCAATTTTTGTAGCACCCCCCCTTAGCACAATCTGTAATTGACAATAAATAATCATCATCACCTTTGAAATGGTCTTCAATAGCATTAAAAAGGTCATATTAGGTTTATTGAGAAATATTGAATCTATTTTACAGATACAAAAAAAATCTTCAAAAACTGAAATATCAGTTTATGTAAGTAAATATTTCATTTTCTCTTGAGTTACCAGAGATCATTAATACATACCGAAAGGATATTGCAGCTTTTAATTGCCCATGTTTACATAAGGATGTGACAGGATTTGTAGGCCTTCAGAGATGCATGTTTGTATTTCCAGCCTTTCCTCAGATAAATTTCAAATTTACCTTAATGAGAATTTTATTCGTATCAAAAATGCAGTAATGAGAGAGAGGTGCCTTCTTAATCAAAACACTAGAGGTGGAATGCTTTAAAAAGGCCATTAGTTGTTGTTATACACTTTTGATACAGACAAAAGAAGCAATCTGCCTAACTAGGCTACCAGACCGTCATACAGCAAAAGCGCACAAGATATATAAGGATATTACTGCAGCTCCTATGAGCTCGAGAGAGCAGTATCTCACTGGCTTTTTGCGCAGAAAAATAGAAGAGAAAAATAAACTGTGTTGAAAGGTTACAACATGACAGTAAGAGACTAGACAGTAAATTAGCTGGACTGTGAAGTATATCCCTCTAACTTCTCAGTTCTAAGCCCATTTATCTAAAATTAGTAAAACTCTCTAATGCACTAAGACAACTGACAAAGCTTTATCATGATGTCTAATACAGCTTCGCCCAAGCCAAGTAAAAACAGATCACAAAGCACCACTCTTGTACACTTCTGAATATAGAAGAATGAAAAGGGTGGAAAAGACTTGTGGGAAACTAATTTACCTGGTAAGCAATTATAGAACAACTACTACAGAAAAGTGAATAAATACCAGGCACATATATTTACACAAGTTACTTGTTATTACACTGCCAATCTCTATGCATCAACTGAAAAGCTCAAAACGCCACTCCAAATACTGATCACCAAAGATCAGAAAAAACAGAAAGTAAAGGCCTAGCAATCCAAAGCTACAGAAATGCTGAGTTGGCCTTTCAAGGGATATGGGAGAGAGAACTTGTTACTGAATAGAAACATGTGAATTTAACATACATTGTGTAATCATGGAAAAATAACATTATTGCCCTGAAGAGTTCAAAATAATCATCACTACAGCAATTTCAACTAAAAGCATCCTGGTCTACTGCATTCCCACTCTGTATATTTTGTTTTTGCTGCTTATAAAGATAAAATGAAAAGCTTCTTTATTTACAGTGGGCTTCTCTCAGTTTATTCAGCAAATGACAATCCATCACTGAAGTCAGAGTGCACAACTGAACATAACTACTAGCAGGAAAACTAGGTTGAATCAGATAATGCACTGACCAGATGACCAGAATACTTTTCCAGCTAACCATGAATACAACTGGTGTGAAAAAAAGAAATAAGACAAAATCCTGAATATGACTCCAATTGGGGGGCGGGGGGAAGCATCCAAATACTGATAACATGTCTTGAAGGCTGTTTTTTCACATTGTTCTCAAGTGTCAGTGTGGTATGTCTTAAAACCTTAAAGAATTTACACAATTAATCCAGAACTGAAAGTTAGCAGACAATATTCCTGTGACTCCTAAAGCCATCAGTTACAAGCAATGAAAAGACAGAGTATATTTCCCTTGCTCTGTTTTAAGGCCTTTGTATTGTAACTGCACACAACGATACATATTTTTAAAAGACAGGCATCTTTTTGCATATTTCTTCTAAGCCCTGGAGCATGCAAGTTTTCAGAATTTCAATGGATTACACTAGACTGAATGCTACTGACTGCTTAAAGAATATAAGGTCATAAAATCCATCACATAACTGTGACACAGGTATCATAAAATGCAAACTAAAGATTCCTTTTAAATTCATTTACAACCATGATCCAACAGATGCACATTTCATAATTTAAAGTATTGGAGTGCCAGACTAACAGTGATTAATTTTATTCATTTAAAATTTATTTCTCTTTAAAAACTTTTTGCATAATTTAATTTTAAAACAGAGAAGTTCTGCTCATAGATGCCGCAACCATCAGTCATTATCCTTAATTTATAACAACTTCCTAGTTCTACAGTACGTTTATTCAGAAAATTTTGAAGTCTTTAAAAATTAAATATTTACACTTTAAAAGTATGTATTTTATCAAAAAAATATGTAAATGTGTTTTCAATAATGTGCTTCTGTGTGTTTCCCATCATCTGAACATACCTTCCCATTTTTGAGAATTTGAAAATTCTTCATATAGAATATTTAAAATTTCAGTAGTGAATAAACATCCATGCCACTTTTGAAACATTTTCCTTTATTTATCTATTGCAAACATGTCTGTACTCTGTCTGCCTTAATGTTATTAACTCACATTTTGTGACATTAAGGGTATAATTCAGATACTTACTTTTTCATTTCTCATATCCTTGCCCAAAATGGCTACCTCTAACAAAAAATACCAAGGCATCGATAGGGCCTTGTTTTTCTGTTGGACTGTAATACCTTCTATTTGAGCTGGAGGCCATGCCTCCAGCTGCTCATCTCTTCCACACATTTCATTACAGGGGTTACTACCACCTCACACCTTCCAGTTTTATTGTTCTTTAGTCAGCGTTCGTCAAAATGTCCAGAGTTAGAGGAAACTTATTAACTAAATTGAACTGTATCATTTTGATGAGAATTAAGAAACAACCACACAGTTATGGCAGCACACTGGGACTAGGGGATCAACACACCGTAGCCTCAAGAGCTCTTAAACCACCCAAGTAGTATATCCCAATCATGTCTCACCACACCTACAATCTCTTCTTCATATGCAGAACAACCCTAACCTAAGGCCAGCTCCAGGAGAGCCCTTGTGAGTGAAAGCACCTTTATAAAATGAAACAGGTCAAAACAGTCAGGAGGAGTCCTTTATGAAAGTCAGCATCTATTCCAAGAAGTCTACCTTTGACTTATCACCTTAGTAAGAACACAAGGAGTATAAACATCAACCCCTGAAAATAACCACCACCTGTAACTAATTAATTCAAGTCAAAGGCTGCAGAGAAGCCTCACAGCACAGGATGAAAAGGATTGCCTTTAAATGAGGTCAAAATCTCCCCATCACTGTGTGCGAACCGGGAGCCTGGCTGAGCACAATCCTCCTCCAGACGCCGGAGCCTCCGCAGCACGCCCGGGGCCGGCGGCCGGGCTAGCCGGCCGAGCTGCCCCTCCTCCCGCGCAGGGGCGCCCCACACAGAGCGACCTCGCGCAGAGCCCGACTCGCTCCCAGCCCCGCGAGCGCGCGGAGCGGCCCAGGTAGCCCCTCCCCCCGCCGCCTCCGGCCCCGCCCCGCCGGGGATGGAGGGGCCGCGGCCGCCGTGGTGCTGGGAAGAGGAAGCGGGGAACGCGCGGAGGCGGCGGCAGCGGCGGCGGGGTCACGAACTCTGACCTTTCACAGGGGCACGGCAGAAAAACAAAACAAAAGGCCCCCACCCGCCCCCATCGGCCCCGTAATACAGACCCGCCCTCCCTTCCCCCGCGGACCCCCTTAACCCCGTCACTGCCGCCGCCTTCACGGGGGGAGGGAGGGCCGCCGCCGGGCACCGCCGCCCGACACCGGCCCGCCTGGGCCCGGGTCAGGGTCACCGCCAGGGCACGTTTGGCGCCAATTCCTGAGGTAAAAATCGTTTTTTTAAAATTGAAATGGCCCGAAGGGGGTTATTTCGTTGGGCCCAGGAAGAGGGAGGGGGGCAGCAGGAGGGGGCATCGGGACCAGGTCTGGGACAGCGCCGCGAGCGGTAAAGGGGAGGGGTAACGTTCCGCTGAAGGGGAGGGGGATTGTAAGACTCCGGTAAGTTGCTGGTTAGCGAGAGCCGGCCATAGTCGGGGCTGGCCTGCGGTTCCCGGAGAGAGGGTCATTGTGAGGAGCTGGACGGATCCGTTGCGGGAGTCCCGTTGCGGAGCCGCTGGGTTAGGATGCGGGCCGCCTGAGGTCGGAACCGGTCTGGTCTCGGTGAGAACAGCTTCCTGTCCGGGGCATCGCTGGGGGAGGAGGGATCCAGCCGCGGTGGTGATGAACGCGGGACACAAACACAGAGAGGGAAGATGGAGTCTGAGCGGGCGGAGGCGGCGGCTTGAACCCGACCCTTTTACCTTTGCCACCGGGAGGGCGGAGGGGAGGGGGCGGCGGGTACTTTGCATACGGGGCTGAAACCGCCGCCATCTTACCGACCGCTTCCTCCCTGCCAAACGCGGGCGTCTCAGAGCCTGACATACGCGTATACCGGAGCGGAGGGGGGAGGGGGCCTAATGGCGGCGGCAGCAGCCCCGCCTGGGACTTGGCCACCCGCCAGCGCCGCCATCTTGTGCTTAGCCGCGTCCCGCGGGTGTTTTCCTCTTGCTCGAGGGGCGGAACCACCGCCCGAATTGGCAGTCCGCTYGGCCAATCGGTGGCGAGCGTGGAGTGCCGCGTCTCCGATGAGGTCACTGGTTGGAACAGGAGGCGGGAAAGAAGAGCGTGGTGGCGGCGCTCCAGTAGCGGGTTGCGTGCGGCGTCCGTTGCGCGGACGGGGCGCGCGGGTGCTGCAGCCAATGGGCGGCGGCGCGCGAGCGCGGCGGGAAGGAGGCGGCTCTGAGGGCGCAGCGGAGCCGGGCGGCGCGGATGTTACGGGGGGCCTGAGGTGCTGCTCCTGATCAGCGCTCTGCCTTGTGGTTTTCTGTCATACTCGTTGTTGYTAGGGTGTTCCTGCTGACTTCCTGCCGCTGCCAGTGTAAGGCAAGCTCCCAGCAGAGCCTAACCTGCACAAGCGCCTCCTTTTCTGTCTGTCTCCAAGCCGCTGTGGAGGAGAAGCTCGTTGGCCTGCTTCCTGAGATACTTRACTCAGGCGTGCAGTCTGGAAGAGTCCCGTTTCCTTAAGGCATGGGAGCAAATTTCAGTACACTTGGCGTCGGCATTTCACCCTTTTATTAGGGCTGTACACATCAAGTATCTCAAATAGAGTTTGTTTCTCTAAGATTTCACTGAGTTTCAGGGGGAGAATAGTGGGGGTTTTTTGTTTTGTTTGATCAGTGTTTCATCTATAGTATACTGAGTTGGCAGCAGCCTTCCAGCCCACAAGATGTGTATATAACATGCAGCACGTATTAAGGCTTCTCTGCAAATGGCTTTATATTTTATGGTTTTATGCATAAGTTGTTTCGTCAGTGTGAAAACTTTATCTATGGTGCAGTTGTGAATTGTTCAGTATGCTTTATGCTTATTGAAATCCTAAATGTAATCATTATATTGAAAATATTTTCCTGGTGCTCCGGGCATTCTTATGAGCAAAATATCTTATATTTAGGGCTTCTATCATATTACACATTGCTTGCTCAGTGTTTTAAGAAGCATATGGTAGTCTATCTTGTTAACTTAGAAAAAGAGTTTAAAAACAAGAGGAGGTAATGAAAAGGAGTTACTGAACAACTGACAAACAGTCCGCAAGCTGCAATATTAAATGGACCTGGTGGAAGTGCTTCATAAAATTACTGGGCAAGTTGAATACTATGAAAACTATTGAGAAGCTAGTATAAATGATTTCCACAGAGTTCACGGTCTTCTAGTCTTCCATTGACTTATGCAAAATAATTTTCATGTTACATTTATCACAATGTGATTTAAATATTTTAACCTAATGAATTTTGACGTTTTCAACAATGTTTGCTTTGTAGAGGTTGTCTGTGGAGATGGGGATTGGTGCTGGCGACATGCATTCATCTTTCTGATACACATTTTGCTATTGCTGGTAGTAGTTTTTTTTTTTTTTGAATCCATGTGAAGTAGTTGCTTTGTATGTATCAGCAGATTTTCAATGAAATATCAAATGTGCCAGCATTCAGAAATGCATTTTCAATACATCTGGGCCAGGATCTAAACACTAGGTCAGTAATGAGAAAATCAAAATTCAAAACTGAATCTGCAAATTTGAAATTGTAATTAAATTTACCGCAGACTTGGGGAATCACAGCCGTAATAAGGACCATTATGAAGATATTGGAAGTGTTTTTTCCTGTTTCTTCCTTCTTTCACTTTTTTTAAACCCCTAACGAGTAAAAAGCTAAAGGTACAGACACTCATAATAGAAGAAATCAATTCTGCAGTATTTACCCCTCAGAGTGATTATAATAATATCACATTATAATATAACAGATACTTTAGATGATAGACTATTACATCTAAAATGTATTTTTTTTTTAATTTCCCTTATCATGCGGGGGATGATCATGGGTGATGTGAAAGATCATGGCAGTTCGACAAAATGACTCAAAAATTTGTTCAAACAACTTTGTCGTATTATGTTCTTGACAAAGTAACAACTATCTAGAAGCAGTTTATTTGTAAGGTTTTTCTTCCCCTGAGTTAAGCAGTGCATCTTTGAGATCTGTGAATTCACAAACTGTATCAGTAGTTGAAATTCAAATTAGTCAGCTCTTACTGTTGACTTTAAATAACAGTATAAAAATATTAAATGAGAGGCTTTACTACTACAAGCACATAGTTATTATTTATAGAACTCAGCTTTTTAAAAAACATGCTTCCATATATGTACATATGATGCATGTAGATGTGTGTATATATACCTGTATATGTGTGCACCCTCGCACATCCATAGCTTATTTTCTTATTTGTCAGGTAATCAAGCCAGATTGTAAGTTCTCATAAGGTCATATCAAAGATTTCTTTAATAATAAGAAAAAAGTGTTTGTTGTGCCTGATGGAAGTTGCTGGCATCTTTTCAAACAGATTCTCTAATGATCTTGCTTCACCATGGCAACCAATATGGAGGTGCTGGCTCAGCAGGTAGTGGAGACACAGCAGGTGGCTGAGGTGAGTTGCAGATGATACCCAGTGCTTGGCATGTGAGCTTTTGAAACGAAAAATATACTGTTACGTTCTTGCTGTTTACAGTTAATCATCAGTGGAGTAGAAAATCGTTACAGAACAGCAATTCCTTTACACTCAGGGAGATAACAAACCAATGCAACCAATATGCGGTTTGTTCACCATACTTCATTCTGGTGGCCTCCATGTTAGGGATGTAAGCAGGAAATTCACCCATGAACTGCAAGGAAACTTGTCTCTATATAGGTTATTCTAATATAGAAAAGATAATATAACAAATTTTCTGATCATTTGATCATTCTTTTGATTATTTTGGGTTATCAAAAGTTTCTGCTCTTCTCTTGAGTAGTCATGTAAATCCAGAACAATGTTTGAAGCTACCTGTGTTACTTATCAAGTATATTGAATTTACAAAAAGGATGTTTAATTTAAACTAAATTGAGTATTTTCTGCCTACACTTGTGAGCTAAAGAGGACAAAACATACTTAAAAGTGATACTAAATGATGGATGCTGAAGCTTGGATGCTCAAGGCTAAAATGTCTATTTTAGTCATCAGCACTGAAATAGCAGATGATTTTGGCCTCAGAAGGTAAACCACTTATCTCCTTTAATTTGAAACTTTTAGTCAAAAAAAAAGTTAGGATTTTTGTTTGTTTTAAATATTTATTTGATGTCATATTCTTTAAAGTTACTGTAATTTACCATGTGAACACATAATTAAAGGCTTTTGTAAATGAAGGCCAAGTAGGCTATGAGATCTCTGAAGACAATGCCAATTTTCAGACATCAGTTCATGCATTTCTGACTTATTTAACTCAGATTACACCTTGTTATCAAAAATTTCGTTGGGCTCATGAAAGAGCTGTATAAGTGAAGTAAATCTTTGTATCATTTTATTTTCAGAAATGGATTACAAATTCTTCATTTACAGCAATTTATTAACAAAAATGCTAGTTGTTTTAAAATCTGTAATTTCAATGATTGAACCACTGTCTTGACAAACGAGCTATCAGGTATGCTGGAAATAACATCTAAGGAGTAGTTTCAAAAAAATCTAAAATTTCACACTGAAAATCGAGAAGCAGTTTTTTGCTCTAATTTGCTAGTTGAAGTATCAATACGGCAAGCTGCATTCTGTTAAAAAACATTTCCAGGAGAGCTTGGAAATAAATTGTGATGGAAGTAGTGGCAGACCTTTTGCTATTTTAGTAGAACTTGGGTGCTGTAATCACATTTAAGGCACATAAAACATGTGATATTTGTAATTCCTCGTGCAGGAAATGCACCGTGGTAACATAGTGTGATGGTTGTATCTTGCCACTGGAGAGATCGCTCCATCCCAAGAGTGTATGAAGCTCTGTGATTTCTTCCTGGCCGGTGGGTAAATAGAGGGCTTCATCTCTTTATAGTATTCAACACCTCCTTAAATTATATGCCTCTGTGCTGCATAACACCATGAGGACTTTGTTCATGGATAAACAGTTGAAAGCAGCATTGTCTTATTAAGAATTAATTGATGTTATGACAACTTGTTAAATGTTAAACTTTGAACTCCTTCTTAGTGGACGGCTGGATGCCTACTATTTGTGTCTTTAGTCACATACAGTTTTTAATACAGCTAAATACATAATTTTCTTGGTGTATACTAAAACTATTTATTTGTACTTACTGTTTCTTGGAGAAAATGTAGCAAAAAACTTGTCGTTGCCCTTAAAAATGAAAGAATTTTTCAAAATATTTTTCATCAAGGGAAACCAAATGGAAGAAGAGAAGGGATCATTAATCGTATCCTGATTTTTAAGTTATGAATGTTGAGAAATCAGTTGTAAACAGAGTCATTTAATGTAAATATTGCATGGTTAGCTATTATCTGCATAAATTGTTTATTGAGAACCACAATGCCAAGAACCAGCTCAAACTGGCCTGCAAGTATGTCATTTACTGTTTTTTTTTTTTTTTTTTTTCATAAGCAATAGATTGTCAGGTTTGTTTTCTGTAAATCTATCACAAGTGTTACTGAGCACTGTCCGGTATTACTTTTTTTTTTTTTGTGCTTATTCTTTATTTAAGGACTTCCTGAAATTATCCCTGTAATAGTTTAGATGGCTTTACTGCTTTTACTTTTCAGAAAACTTCTGTTGCCTTTCTCCAACTCTGTCTTTCTGAGCAGACTGGGTGAGAGAGTTCCATTTTTAATATCTAGAGCTGGCTTTACTTATGATTCATGAGACTGGAGAATAGAGCAGCTAGTGGATTTAGAGGGAACCTCAACAATTCCTCCTCATCCTGAGTAGCTTTTGGAAAGTATAAATAATAATTTAGTCTGCATGCAAAAATTACTAATGCTGCTTTTCTCAGGTATTTCTTTAGTATTGTCAATATGCAATGTATCAGTGGTTCAAGTTCAGTCCCAGCACTGATTTAGATTTAATTTGCATATTGTACGCAAATACATCTTAAGAAAGGTGTATTTGGTTATGAAGAGAAAAAGTATTCCATATGCTGTGCCCTACCATTTTTAAAACAAAGTTTTTTAAATAGAGCTGTCACTATGAGGAGGAATAGAGGGCATTGCCCCCTTCCCAGATTAACTCTGACGTTAGTTGACTAAAAAGAACTTACAGCAGTTGCTAGTTCTGTCCCCTTTCTGTTCCATGAAGGCCACAGAGTATTCCTAGCACAGTCCTCCTCTTTCTCGGTCAGAGGCTACAGGGAGAGAGTCACAGGAGATGACTTAGCCCTGTGCTTGCTGGGATCTCACTTGTGCCAGCTGCACCTCTGGACATGTTAGTTGCTTTCAGTTCCCTCAGTGCTCTGAAAAGAACCTGTCAAGACTCTGGGCCTTTTTGAAAGTCTGTTTTGCCATGGGATTGAAAAAATACTCAGTATCTTTGCCACATACAGTATTTTCTTGACTCTTTAGATGTCTCTTGACTTGTTACATCATGCATAAACTAGTACTTCAGCAGGCTGGGCTAAGTAGATCATCAATTTAGATGCAAGTCCACAGGAAGCACAATGGGCTGAAAGATGAGAATAGAAACAGTCCTGTTCTGATTGAATAACAGTTTTCACTTTGGTGCTGGAATTAAAAGAGGGGGAAAACAAGGCTATTTATATTCTTTTCTTGTTATCAGTGGCCATTTTTTCACTTCCAGTTGAATTTCAAGGTGGAATTTTGATGATGAGCCTTCCCAAATTATCTTTATTCCAAATACTAACTGTATTTCCTATCAACTTATTCCTTTAGTATGTATGTTTCTCAAATAACACTATCATAATCAATGTGGTAGTCTGGAAATAAAATACAGAAAGTATTGATGATTTGGTGAATAAATACGTTTGTTACTAAGTGTATACATACATTCATTCAAACACACCTACATACATATAGATGTGTTTGTAAATAAAACACTATGGGCAAGTCAGTTTAGTAAATTAGTATGTATCTTGGGCATAGGACTATGAAGGAATCTTCTTTATTTTAAAGGATGTAACAATCAAAGTGTCGAGAGCAGCTTGGTTTCAAACTACTTGTGTTTCAATCACATGCACACACATGTATGAGAAATTTAACATAGCATCATTGTGACTAAAACATAGAATTACTTTACTGAAATATTTGCAAAAAAAGTATAATCATAAAATTAATATATATGTAATGATATAAATAAATAAATTAAACAGAAGAAGCCAAGTTTAATTGTACCAGCCTTAAAAATGTGCTTTTTTGCCAACTGCTTGTTTAAGGTTATTAATGCAAAGCACAAACAGTGTTTTGGCAGTAGAGATGTACATTTCTAAGTATATTCATATAATTCCTGAGATTTGCGCAGCTCTTCTATGACATCAGCAAATAATTACAAATAAATTATTCTCATTTTTATAACCTCAGTGTATGAAATTACTTCTAGTGATAATTATTGGCTTGAGAGTTCAGGTGAAGGATGTCTTCTGCTGACTGATCCAAAGCGGACAATTTTATGTGCCATAGCATGCCAGTCGTCTTCAGTTTCAACTGTTGTCTTCCAGTGGGATACCTGAAGTACTTTCAGCAGGCTTCATGAAATTTTGTTCTCTGAATCTACATATTTATAATTAGACTTTGCAGTGTTGATCTTAAATTGAAAATACCGCTTGTGTCTTCATGGACTTCTAAGGGAATCACACAGTAATTAAGCAGAAACAGTTTTTAGTCTGAACTAAATTGGGTTGGTTATTTCTGTGAATCTGAAAAGATACATTGAGAGATGTCACGTTTTCTTAAGTCATGAAGTTACATTTTAATATTGATTACTTTTTCTTTTGGAAGCAAAGTTAATGTCTCCCCATGCCCTAGTTGATGCAGATTGAATTCCGTAATCTCTGTATACATTAGCAAAAATTTCAGTAAAAGATACTATCAGTCTTCTGCAAAGGCATTCAAGAGAGGTCACAGTCATTCTTAAAGTGACGTTTTCAGTCAGTAAGACATACAGAAAAAAAAATCATTCTAAGTAGAATGATAACTACTTGAACTCATTTCTGAATAGTGTTTTCCTTTGAAAATTGCTAAAGTTGCAATAATTTCAAAATCTTCTCATTAAGAGGCCCTTTATTATACTTAATATAATATATACTCTTGCAAACATTACTCCCTAAAAATGTAAATATTAGAATATCAGAAACTTTTAAGAGTATAAAATGCTAATTCTGTTCCATTATATGTGTATATAGTGATAGTATATTTGGTGTCGCCTAAAATTGAGAATGAAAGCCTTTGTAACTGTGCAGCATGTAGTGCTTGAGAAGGTGCCATCAAAAGGAGAATATCAGGACCTAAAAATCAAACCTTTTTCTTAGTTAAAGGTATATTTTGTTTGTTCTATATTTCTCACTCATGTATTTGAGATTTTTTTTCTGGAGTTAGGATGCTGCAACAAAACTGTTAGCACAATAGATATCTAATATTGTTTTTGTATTTTATTTCAGTTTTTGATTTGCAAACTTGCACTTCGGTTCATAAAACAAGCAACTTTTAGTCTACTTTTTTTCTTACTATGTGTTTTAATGATTTCTATGCAAGTCTCTCAATAACTCTACCTCTTCTTTGCAATATAGCCATTGTTAACTTTCCAGGTGGCAAGCCTGCTTTTGAACAGAGGGTTAAGTAGTGGTAAAGAATTATTATAATCAGGATTCATTTTTTTTTTCCTCCCATAAAGACAGCTGGTAATCATGTATCATAAACTGGCTGAATAATTTTCCTGAATGAATTAGCCAAATAAAGGTCTAATATAGCAAGGTTATTAATTATAGTGTCAGATATTAAGCATGATGATAACTAAAGTTCACTGGATTTTCTTGCATGTTTAAGATTTTTAGGTATAATACTTTCCCCAGACTGGATCATAATCAGTTCACTTTACATTTACATTGTACCAGTGCTGTAAATACTCTTCTGTAAGTGCAATAATAGATACTTGGTTTTGGATGGCTATACAGAAGATAATTGTGTTTTCTATCGTGAAAAGTGCTCAACTGCTATAGGGAGCAAATTTTGGTTCAAAGGTTGGTATTCCTTGAAGTCGAAATAAAATACTAGCACTCTTTAAACATACCTAAGTCCATGCATTTGTTGCAGAAGGCTTTGTAGAGGAAATGCACTATATTCAAATTCACTGTCTTAAAACTTTTCAAGAATATAGTTGTTTTTCCAAAACTTCAGGTAACAACTAAAAAATAAACGCTTTCTAAATGTTTCAGAATATCTCTTGTGTAAGAATTGTGTGGTTTCATGCATTGGATGAGGCTGCAATGAAGGCTGATAAAATGTTTTGTTAGGGAATTTAAACTAATAAACTCAATGCCTCGTGAACTTTATGTATTAATTCTTAAATGTAAGGATAATCATGCTACTTCACGTCTGATGGGCCCATACTAGTTCAGAGAGGCCCACGTTCCTTTAAATACATTAGCTTAATGAACTGCAAGGCTAAAGATGCTCCACAGGGAACATTGTGGTTTTCCTTATCCATTTTACTGATAGGAAAACAATTCAAGATCTGGACAAATGCTTTTCTCAGATTTCATTTTGCTGATTTACAGTCCACATAGAAACAGCAGGCTGAGGGGCTTAAAGGTAGAGAACAGGTGAAAGGAGAAGCTCTTTAACCTAGGTAGGTCTTCCCCAGATGAAATTAATTGTACTGTTAGACTCCTTCAGCAGCTGGCAAAACAGCAGGAACACGTGGATTCTGCTTCCTTGGTTACAGGGAGTGATAGTGCACTTGACCTTCACAGGAGCAGGGTCACAGAGAGGGCATTTTAAAATAATTCTGGCTGCTTTCTCTGATTGGAATCCTCAGTATTAGAGACTGGATGCAAACACCTGTGATTTGGCTAAAAGTGACGTCGACGTTCCTCTTGGGTTGTTTTGGCCTCAGAGATTTGCTGAGGAAAAATGTAAATAAGGCCACAGGAAGGACTTGACACTGTAAGTACTAGAGTCTGTACAGTGTATAGCTAGGGAGCTCCAGGAATCAGAAAATGCTAAGTGTATTAAAGCAGATTATTTTAAGAGAGAGGGGGAAAAATATGTATATTTGTTATGTTTTGTGTAGGGAAATTGGGAGGGGATCTTTCTTTTGCATTACATATATTATTTTCTGAATAACTTCAAGTCATGATATTAATGGTTACTTTTAAATCATTGTTGATTAGATTGTGTAAAATGCGGTGCACTGAAGTTTTCTGTAATTTAAGGTCTATTTTGTTTCTTTTGTCATCTCTTGAAAGACTTCAAGTAAGTTGACTAATTAAAGTATATCTGACTTTTTTATATATACATAATTTTTAGAATTGCATGAACTTAATTCACTTTGGAGGACTAAATTTTTGCATATAGCTTATGCAACTTCCATAGCATAACACGTGATACAGTTTTTATGGTATAATGTTTCTTCTGTTCAACAACAAATTCAAATAGTCTATGTTGTGTGTAATCCTGCAAGTAAACCAAATATAAAGTTAAATCATGTTATCTTCTTGAAACACGCACCTATAAACCATCTGAGTTCAGAATACTTTGATTCAGTTTATTTGGGAATCTAATTAAGATAGCTTCATTTTTCCCATAGCATTTATTTAACCTATCTGAAGTCAACCTGGTAAATTTCTGATAGAATTTTTAAAAATTTAGTCAAGGTTATATATTTCTAGACTTGTACAGTCTCAGACTTCTTTTTTTTTTCTCCCCCTTTCCCTCTCGCTATCCTCTCCTTTTCAACATTGCTGCAATTGCCTGAGGTAGGACCATAATAAAGCATCAAAAGTTTATTCATGCTGATTCTTTGTGGTGTGTGACAGTGTTCAGGGTAGAAACTCATCTGTAAAATGGCATATATATTTTGTCTGGAAAATATACCTCAAATGTTCGGTAGTGGTCAGGAATTTAAAAGTGCTATTATTTCACAGTATTCTGTTGACAATATCCTCTTAGTCAAGATTTTGACTAAAATATTTTCTGTTTTTCAGTTTAAGAAGTATATTTGCATGAATATTAGAACATGAAAATGATGCATTATATATAATGGCAGCAGGTCTCAAACTTACCTGGCTTTCTGGAGTACTCACTGTTGGACTTAAAATAGCTGACTAGTCATATAGCAAGGATGAGAAATGACATGTATATTACAGGAGACAGGAGTTGATGAGTGGAAACATCCTTTACACAATGATGGGGTCCATGCTATAAAAATCGAGAAAATGTTTTACAGCATAAAACATTGTTATTTGTATTAATGTAATATCTGGAACCCTAGTTATACAGTAAGTACCCTTTGCAATAGATACTGTACAAACCTGGCATGATTTTAATGTGTTAATGTAATTCCTTGAACAACAAGGGAAAATAGATCTATTTCAAAGCTGTCCCCAGTGTTTTGTGGTGTAAGGTTTTAAGATACTTTCAAATAAAGGCCAAGGATTCTATTAATGAAGGGGGAAGCAATTGGAGAACAATTTTTCTAAGATAGTCTTGCTCTAATTTAGACCTTTGAAAGGGTGAATAGCTTAGATGATGGTTTTGCATTGAAGATAAAGTCATTGATCRAATGTGTCCTCTGTAAATCTCACTGATCAAGTGTGTCCTCTAGGAGCCTCTTGATGTTAGGAGACATTTCTTTGTTGCCTAGCTATCTTGTTTTCCACTACTGGAAGCCTTGTATCATTCAGTTATTAGAAGGTACTACTACTTCTGTACTTCCCTTGTAAATTTGCCTCATTTGTCAGTCAACTTTTGTTACATATGTGAAACATAATTTCAGATAGGATGTTGTTCTGTTTAAATTTAGATGTTACTTTTACAGTATATAGGATGACTTATGGTACAGGAAATAGGAGAGTAGAACAGTATGGCTTCATTAAAAGTGCTGTGTATTTTTACACCTTCACTTTCCTAAAGATACTGTACAGTAAGTTTTCTTTGTTATTCAAACTGCTTTTTCTTTCTTTACGTCACAGATAAACTTTTCTATGTTTTAAAAAGAAAAGGTTACAAAACTAAGATTTTCCTGTATAAGCTTAAATAATGACTAAATTGATAGTAGCCTGCTGTCCAGCTATACAAGTTTTGATAAATAAGTCATTCTATGACTGTTTGAAAGAAGAGGTTTTAATAAAAATAACCTGTAAGCTTCATGGTTTGGGCTACATAATACTGCATATATCAAAGACAGTATTGTTACTCTCAAGCATATAAAGTAAGTGTTTGGCTTTTTTCTTTGAGGTGAATCAAGATAGGGAGTTCAAAGACAAGTTCCAAAACCTTAGAATTGTTATCCTGAAGACTTCTGGGRAGTACATTCCCATATAGAACGCAGTTATTTTAATCAGTCAGACAGACACTACACTCAGTTCTGTGTATATTGTGGGATGATGCAAGTGTGTATTTAGAGCTTGTGTAAGAAAACTCAAAGCTTGCATGTTTTAATCAGTGCCATGGATTATTTACAATTCTGAACTCATCAAAATGTAAAAATCTATAAAGAAATGTAAATAATATTCATTCAGCATTAGGCAGACTTCAAACAACATGAGTTCTGGCCTGTTTATGCCTTTCTGTTTTTCAGTATATGGTTATATCTTAAACTGACTATAGAAGAAAATATTCTTTTTATAGAGTGCATCACTGCAGTATTTTACTACCACTAAAATGGAATATCTGTATAAACTGGCATTTTTTATTATTGTGGCATTTTAAGAATTTACAATACTTGTTATTCAGATATGTTGCATAGGTAAAATTTGCTGTCAGCAGGCTTCTGAATATAACTGTGTTTTTCCATCTCTTTGTAGAATAACTGTCAATAAAAATGTGATTGAAAAAGTATCCATGTTGCATTGCTGGCTGTGGACAGTAATGTTGCCACTAGAGTTACTAGAGTTTAATGTATAAACATTTGTTTACTAATTAGAATTGTTTTACTTGTCCTTTGTCAGTCTGTCAAACAAAGATATTATATCTTGTGTACATGAAATGTTGTTCAAAGATATGTTTTGTGTGATTTGTGATGGGGGGGAGAAGTACTGACGAAATATACAAGGTATGATTTTGGAACTGAATTATCTATTTTGAAATTTCTTGTAAGGGTCAAAGTGTGGAGCCATGTCATGGATTAGCGACTTGTAAAATACACCAGAAAGACAAGCCTTCCTTAAAGAGCACTGCACAAATACCTGATTTGTTTTCTAATAAGTTCCTGTGTTCGGAGTAGCAGAATGGATTAGTTTTTTCCTCTATTCTATTGAAAAGAAAAAAAATTTTGAATGAGCCAGGTTCTAATTCTTCAAGTACTTCCAAGATAATTCTGACATACCATGTTTTTATTTTTGTTGGGTTAAATCCTAATTTCTGTGTGGTCAAGTTCAGAACTAAAGGGCAAAAACGTACATACCAGTACTGGGGGGGGAGGGGGAAAGCATACACATCTGTATCTGCGGATTCCTCTCCATATTAAGGACTGACATAATAGCTTCAGTTCATGTTTATCTCTGAATAATCAAATACTACTAAATAAGGCAGTTTTTATAAGCATGAGTGTATTCCAAGCTTATTAAAAACAGATTGGGTGGCTGTGGCGAATGGCAAGCAGTACCAAAGAGCTCTTTGTGATTGCTAGAATACAGGTATCCTGATCTATACTGAATTTAAAATTGTTAAGAAGAAACCATTTAATACTACCAATTGAACAATAAAGCTGAGGATGAACAAGCACGTCTGAATATGCACAAGAACAGTCTGTAGAGTTGTGTGTATAAGTTTACATTACCAATGCCATTTCCCTTCTGTAAACAGAAGATAAAGACTGTCAAGCTAATAGTAATCTTGCATGTTTAATTTAATATTTATTTTACTTTTAACTTAACTGAAAATGGCTATACATACAAAGTGTTTATACATACCTTTTTCCAGGTATTCAGAACCAAATTTTCATTACAACTTTGATGCTCTAGAAAGAGATAGAATAAAACAATGAAACAACAATGGTATTCAGTTGTAGAGCCAAATTTTAGTCTCTGTTATACTGGTGAAATCTTCACTGAGAATAATGGGAATTGAGCACTTACACCTGAATACCTGCTGAATATATTGGCAATCTACTGGAGCATAGGTTCCAGAAAAAAATCAGCACAGTCAAGTAGTAAATAAAAATATCACTATTAAAGTGGGATATGAACACATTAAACAACTGGAATTCTAGTTTTATTCTACTATCTAAAACACAAATATCCAGATAACCAGCCATCTTACCAATAACTTTTTATGTTAGAAGTATAACCTAGTTAAATTTGTTTTAACAGTTACTTGGAAAATGAAATTGCCATTTTCTTCAAGTAAGCTGTAAAGACACCACACTTCAGGAAGACCTTATAAATCAAGCTATACATGAGACATCAAAAGTGAATGCTAGTATGGTCAAATAGGAAGTATGTGGACCCTTTCAGCAGATTTTTTCATATCTCGTTCCATAAGTGTGTGTGGGGTTGAGGACATTTTTATGTAGGTTCTAGGGAAAGCTTAACTAAATTTGGACCACCTGATACTGGAAAAGATATTCATAAAATATTTTAAAGTTAATAAAAGGTGAAATAGTTAACATGATGTGTCATTGTGTAAACAGCCTATTTTGTTTTTACAGAAGCAAAAAGTGTTGAATATATATAACTAAAAGTTGAAAAAAGTATATTTTTTGCATTTAAATAAACTGAAGGATTGCACAGTTTAATTGCATGTTCTTTGCTTGAGGCAAGTAATGATTATCCAGTGGGTTTTTTTTGTTTGTTGTTTCTGTTACTGTCTGTCAGATCCATTCTTTTCCTAAAAAAGCCAATATTCTGATAATTCATGAAAAGTAGATTCCAGGTAGTTTAACGACAGAAATCCTTCCAATAACTTCAGATTTCGTGCTAGGGCTATCTGATATTTATGTGTGTTTTACATGTGGCAGCAAAACAAAATTCTTTGGGTTATTTACAGGTGCAGACTGTTCAGACTTCATTATCTGAATCTCCAGTGATGACCAGCCCTTCCCAACGTATCCAGATTATTTCCACAGACTCCTCTGTAGCTTCACCACAGCGCATTCAGGTAAAAATCTGTTGACTATTACTTTTTTTTTCCCTCTTATATACAAAGCATGCTAAATTCAGTGGAAGATTTCATAGATTTTGTGAGAGCAGTCATTTCTTGATGCAAACTAAAATTTTTTTCCTCCCTAATATTGCATTTGATGATGACTGCTTGGCTGTATATAGCAATCATATTGACTGTGGAATCAGCGGGAAATACTTGCAAAAGTTAAACTTACTGTAGGTGTACAAGTCTCCCTTAGCTCTCCCATAGCAAATGGAGAGATGCTGTCAGCCAACTCAGTTCTAAGATAGTCTCTAAAGGCATTGCTCTCCTTCGTATTTAGGAGTCAATGGGAGACTAACCTACTTAGGCTAATACTAACCTTTGGGCATGCTGCAAAGTTGGTCATTGTTGCTGATAGATAATGTACAGATACCATCAATATATGTGAGTTCTAAATGTTTGCAGTGCCAAATGATATCAAAATTTTCCAAGTATTAATGTTACCATGGTATTGCAGTACCTGCAATATTGATCTTTTGCCCTGTTTGATCTTGTCCTCCACCATCCTACTCTACTGTACTTCCACCAGAGATTGTGCTAGAGATCTTGTACTTCAAGCTGTTTGGGACAATCCTTGCAATACAGTTTCTRCCACAGGATGGAGTCCCCCTGAGATATGTCTTGATCAGGTTGGGTTGTTACTTGGGTCATGGAGATGAAAGAGTACCTTCCTATGTGAACAACCCTGGAAACACTTCTTCAGTAATTTTGATGTTACCATTATACTTAATGGAATCATGATACAGTTTCTTTATATAACGTTATTCTTAAAGATTCAAATTATAGTATGCTTCATCAGTCTTTTTTTGTCTGAGTTATCATCAGTGTTTATATCTGATATATGAAACATTACAAAGAAGTCTCTGTGGTTATTCTTCATAGACAGGATGTATTCTTCAGGTATCAACAACATGTAGCTATGTATTTTATCTAAGATGTATTCCTTTAAGATATCAACAAATGGTAGAATCTGATAGCTGTATTATTTCACTTGCTCATTCTCCAGATTCTGTTGGATGGAACGTTTGGGTTTCCATTTTCAATTAAATTGTCTGGTAGCATAATCTCTATTTTGCCTGGTAGAGTAAATGTATCAGTACATACTTGCTATTTTGTTGCAAGGTATATGTTCTCACAGAATGGATAACTGCCSAACGCTGAAATATTCAGTATGCATAAGGTAGCTATTCCATTGTAATTTTTGCTCAATTGTGCAAAATAATCTACCTCCTTATATCACAGATATTTTTGGAAAAAAAATCATGCTGAAGGAGAATATTAGGATGAGAAAAGAATATTCCCGCTTCCTTAAAACAAATACAGACAATATTATAGTGGTGTCAGTCATAATCTAAGAGTAGATTTCAGTGTGATTTATCCCATTAGCTAAGATCTTCCATGTGAAACATGGCATTGGCCAAGGAAGACTGGGGGAAACTTTGGGGAGCTTAACAACTCTGTATGGGACYGAGAGGTGAGAATTGTCTTTTAACCTTTGAGCTTCTGTGGAGTTGCATGTTTGCAGAAGCAAGCTGGATTATAATTAATCCATTTAAGTACTGAAACATTTATGCAGATGCAAAGCTTTAAAAAATCCCTGGAAGTTGTGTCTTGTCCAAAATTTAGCAGTAGGCAGAAATTAATCTACATAAGAAGTGTGACTTTGTCTCCAGCTTTGAGTACCATTTCCTTCCTGCAAGTTTCATGAGGTTTGTAATCACAGCAGCTAAGATGAGCCTTTTCTGAGCAGCTCCTGTAATCTACAAATATCATCATATCTAATTTAATTCTTGCACTTCTTGAAGCTTACTACTATGCAATTACTATGATGCACACAGGATTTTCACAATTTTTAATTTTTGTGGCTAGTTCTAGTCCTTTTAGAGATAACTCTAACTTGGTAAAATTGTTAGCATACAGTTAACTTTGTATAAGACATGTTTTGCAACATGATAATTAGATAAAAGGCTAGGTAATCAAAATTAGGGAAATAAATACACTGTTATAGGGACATTTAGTACACTGAGTTTAATAGAAATATCAGTATATGTTTAAGTTAACTTCACTTTTTCTCAATAACGATTTTAACTCTAACCAGTAGCCAAATACATCAATATCATAATTGCATATATTCAAAACATACACAACTCTCAAGAATTTTTAATTTGTGAATGATGAATTTCCATGAGCAGATATTCTCATAAATAAAATCTGTCTCCTGAGAGGATGGTAGAATAATTATTCAGAATTCATTAATAGTCCTTTAAATTTTTTTAATCTTTCATTTCTAAAATGTTGATGATAGCGATAAGTATGTTTTTGCTCAGGATTAAAGTCATTAACCTGAAAAATCTTACTTGCTAAGGGAATTTTGTACCAGCATTAACTAACATAACTTTAAATATTGTATATTTGTTTTTGACTAGTTATAATGCTCTCAGATGTATGTGGAATACTTTGTTTTTTAAAAAAATCTATTTCATAGTGTGCTAATGTCTTTTCAGCTTTTCAGAATGAGTAGGTTTGACCTCATGAAATATTTTTGAAGGTATATTTATTATTTTGTTTTTAAATTTTTATGCAAGGAAATTTCTATGATATTGTCTCATTTCATTAGACAAACTATACTGTGCATGTATACTTGCCGTTCATCATCAACTGCAAAATGTTATATATTCCTCATTTAGAGAATTAGAGAATTGAGAGAATCAATAGGGAATGCAGGAGTCTTCAACATTATATTTCATTCTTACTGTGTTTGGGACTCTCTACACATAACTCCTTTTGAACAGTAAAATGAGAGTACAATAGTTCTGTTCCTCGTATGTCCTCTTTTATAACGATACTAGAGCCATCCTTTTGCAAACCCTTCTAGTATTTCCTTTCTATGCACTAAGTATGGATATATACATAAATATATATATAGTTTGATTCTGTTGTTTTGCACTTTATGTAGGCAAATGTAATAACTTTGTATAGGTGAAATAACTGTACAAATAGCAAAACAATAAAATATAAGGTCCATTTTTGGACAATAGCATATAATTCTGAGGCAGAATCAAAGGTTTTAAAAAGTTGTTTACTGTGACATATAAAAATCTTTAATATGTTTTACAGATTGTAACAGATCAGCAAACAGGGCAAAAAATACAAATAGTGACAGCAGTGGACTCATCTGTATCTCCAAAGCAACAGTTTATTTTAGCCAGTCCAGATGGAACTGGTGCAGGAAAGGTGATACTGGCAGCACCTGAGACATCTAGTGCAAAGCAGCTTATCTTTACCACCACAGACAACATTGTTCCAGGCAGAATTCAGGTAAATGTAATTATTAAGATAAACCATAGATTTTTTTTTTATTATTTTCTGTTTTGATTTTTAGATGATTTCAGTATACAGTTGCTTTAAGACATTAGAAACTGTAATAGTTTTCTAAAGATCTAATGACATGAATTAGGCCATAACTATTAAAGATGTGTAAATCATGCAAATAGTAGGCTTCATTATTCAGTATTAATTTCTGCTGTCTGTCTTCTTGTTCCTTATGCACTTCTTTGCATTCATCACCCCTCATTGTGTGTTCTCATTAAAATTCCAAGTGTGCAAAGGCCTAAGCGCTAGGATTTCAGATGGTCTACTAGAGATTCACAGATGTGCAGAGATACAACTCGCTGGTCAAGCTTATATTCACAATGCAGTATCGAGACATCCCAGTAGAAGATCCTTGCAGAAGYGGCTGTGCTTTGCTGTATTTCTTTATGGGTCTTGAGCATAATCCAGAACAGTGGGAACATTGTGAAACAAATTGTATAAGACAGTAATTCATCTCTAGTGAAATTTGAGACTACTTCCCAGCATTCGTGTCTCTTAAAGATGTTTAACCCCCATTGTTACTGTTACAGTAGAGAACATTTTATAGGGAGAAATATGATTTTTTTTTTAACAGAAAATTTTGAGAAATTGTAGTGGCAGTCTTTAAAAAGAAGTTTAACATTTTAGTTTGCAATGCTGACTGGTTTAACTGTTGTTAAAAGAGGTCTTTTCTGATATATACTTCTATTTATCCGTGTTGAGTGGAATGTTTTGGACAGATAAAGATTTCAAAGCAAAAAATAATAAAATTTGGGGATGTAAGGCCTTAGGAAGCTGAACTATATAAGCTGTTTCTATAATGGATGTCTGCTTCAGGCTATCTCCTCTAAACCTTGTATTCCCATTAACAAGAGAAGAGATAGACAGGAACAGCATTGGAAATAGTCCTCTGTGGCTAAAATGCAGTAGCTACTTGAGAGTAATTGCGACAAGGGAAGGATACTGTTGACTGCAGGAATGAGCAAAGTTACTTGTACTGAACAAAGGTGGGAGCTTAACTTGGAATTCTTGTTTTCCATGACTGCTTTAAGAATATATCACTGAAATGGCCATCAAGAAGAATCTTTCAAAATGTGCATGGTATTTTAACAAAATACCCTAAAAAAAAAAAAAAAAAAAAAAAAAGGCAGTTCAGCCTTCATTTTCTGAACTGCTCTTTTGTTGTTCTCTTGTAAACTTGGCATTTCCCATATCATTCTAGTACCTCTTTAACATATACTGATGTGAATTTGGTATTGTTAGGCATGGTTGGTCAAAATTCTGCAGAATATATATTTTAGATGTGATCTTACTAGTGCCTTACGTTAACGATACTAATGTTTTCCTATCTTTAATGGAAACAACTCACCTGATATATCATTAGATGACACTTACTTTTGCTGTGGCTCCTAACACCAGTGGCTTACAATTGTCCCTTGATCAATATGTTCATTTCTCGTCCTCTATCAGCTCTAAATGACAAACAGTTAAAAAAACAAAAACAAACAAACAAACAAAAAACACTCGTTAACTTACATTTTATATTACTAAATAAAATTTCACCTCTTTCATTCTTGTCCTTAAATTCAGCCACATCTTCCCAGTTGATAAACCAATTTTGTTCTATACGCGAAGCCTCTTACTTTCACACCACCAGAATTCATTGGCTAATTGCCTGTTTTTGATTTTTAATTTTATTTTAGATAGTGACAGACACTGCTTCAGTGGAACGTTTGCTGGGAAAAGCTGATGTACAGCGGCCCCAAGTAGTAGAATATTGTGTGGTTTGTGGGGATAAAGCATCCGGTAAGGAAATGCACAAGAAACTTGATTGAAATGATGGCTGGGATGGAGGGAGGAGGTTGCTTATATTTTAACTGATGTTAGCCATGCATGAGAAAGTAAATGCTGAACCTTTATGTTCTTATAATGTAACTTTTAGCATGTATGTACCCTTTGTATATTTTATATTTTATCATCTGTAACAGCAGATAGAATTGCATCTGTACTTGGCCTGAGTTGAAACTACCACGTCATAGGCCCCTTACTGAAAAATAGATTTATCCTTTTCAGTTGTCCCATGTGACAGGACAAGAGGCAATGGGCAGAAATTGAAGCACAGGAAGTTCCGCCTGAATGTGAGGGGGAATTTCTTCACTGTGAGTGACGGAGCACTGGAACAGGTTGCCCAGAGAGGTTGTGGAGTCTCCTTCTCTGGAGATATTCAAAGCCCGTCTGGATGCAACCCTGTCTAACATGCTCTAGGTGACCCTACTGAGTGGGGAGGTTGGACTAGATGATCTCCAGAGGTCCCTTCCAACCATACTGATTCTATGATTCTTCAATTCTTCCTCTCCGCTTTCACTCTTCGCCCTGCCTCCTCCTCCCCTTGCTCAAGATAAAACATTCTGATGTTACAATATAAGTAATTGCCATTTGATAACAAAATAYATATATTTCCTTTCCATATAGGTCGTCACTATGGTGCTGTCAGTTGTGAGGGATGCAAAGGCTTCTTTAAAAGGAGTGTAAGGAAGAATTTGACCTACAGTTGTCGTAGCAACCAGGATTGTATCATCAATAAACACCATCGGAATCGCTGCCAGTTTTGTAGGCTTAAGAAATGCCTAGAGATGGGCATGAAAATGGAATGTGAGTGTTCATACCCAATGTGCACTGTGCCTACCAAGTAATAAGTATGTGGACTACCAGAGCTTTTTATTGTACTTTAGATTCTTTCCATTTCAGTGTATGTTGCTTAAAGATTAAGAGAAACAGAACTTTGGCAGCCAAAGAATCTACCTCACCTTTCTTTCCTCACCCTTTTATGTCTGAGGTGCAGCAGTGATTTGTTTTGAACTATGTGTTATATTACAGTAGTACTTGGGGAGCCTAGATAAAGCTTTACTTGAAATGCACGTTACAAATACAACATATGTTTGTAATACAAAATATTTTAGCATGGATGGACATAGATCTGAATCTAGTTTTCCATATTCAGAATCTGCTTTCATTCTGATGTATTTTCCTCTTTTTTTCTCTAGTGATAAAGTGTTTTATGTCCTTTAATTTTTACATTACTCTGATCATTTATGAGCAGAATTGTATTATAAGATGCATTATATAAACTGTCATATATTAAACAATACACTTTCATCTTTGTATGCAGTGCTTCCTAGAATTCCAGCGCTAGGGTCCAAACACCTCTTCCAGTGTATTTTGGTTCTGATTTATAGTGCACTAGGCTTCTCCAGTCCAGGACTTCATGAAGCCTGTTACCTGGTGGTTGTTTGATAAATTTAAGGAGAATCTAAGATGAAGCAACAAATGCTTTTCTTCTCTTTCCACTCTGATCTAGCAAGATGTGTACTATTGAGTTCCAAAGGAGGCAGAACTTTAAGCTGGAACTATAGAGTCCTTTGTTGCCTTTGCATTTTGGAACTCCAGACCTGTAGTGATCTGAATGTTGTGCTTCCACATATTGTGTTGAGTATAAAGGGCGGCATTTGTGCAGGAGAAACTTGTGCAGTTCTGGAAGTTCAACCTTTTTTAGCTGAAGATTAGTGTGATATACGCTAACTGACTTTACTGGGCATTGGATCAGGTTTCCAGTTAATACTTCTGTATCCACCAAGCCAGGAAAATAGATATACCTTTGTATTGATCCCCTGAATTCTGCGGCTTTGATCTAACAGTATTAGCAAAAATAAAAACATGAAATAAATAAGCCTTGCTGATTAAGAGAATAGAGAGAAACATATACATATATCTTACTATTACATTCAAAAAGCCTATATGATAGGATTTTTTTTTTTTGCTTAGATAATAATGGAAATCATACTGTTGTATGATTTACTGGTGTAATGAATAGCACAGTAATACTCTGCGTATATTATACCTTACATTTGCAAAGCATTGTGAGAATTAATATTTTTACAGCAATTTAAAAAATTATTTGTATTATCCTCTTATTCTTTTATTCCTTAGTTTCATTATCCTTGTTTTTAGGTGAAAAATTGAGGCAGTCAAATGGTGTGCCAAACTGTCTAGAAGTTCCATGTGGTTTATTGACTTAGATTCCAGATAGCTGGCTTTCTGTAATCTGTTCAATTATAATATCCTAATATTATACATTTTTTCACTCTATTTGAAATTACAAAGGCACTGTTTCTTACTATTTTTATTTTTTTTTAAAAAAATACCACACCTGTTTGGCAAGTTGGAGATTAAGCTTATTTTCTTCAAGTTTTCAAGTGGAGATATTTTTAATTGTGAAAAGTGTGATTTTGGAATGCTGCCTCCATGTTGGCTCGAATGAATGAATAAGTGAATTGCACATCATGCATAAACTGCTCTCACAGGGAATTAAGCTATTACATCTCTCAGATAACAGTATGGTCCTGGAGCTACCTTGCATATCTTGACTTTCTCTGAGTTTTTGTTATTTTGAAACGTCCAGGATAAGATTGAGTCTAACATTTGATATAAATTTCCCTGTTTAAAAAAGATTTTGAAAATATATCTTACAAAATGTTATATTTTATTAAATGCCAATATAATAGCAGGCTTTGACTCCAGTTTAGGAAAACTAAAAGCAAATGATCAATCTATTTACTTTCTTAGTTAATGTGTACTTAGTCATAGACACAGTAAAACTGGAGCATGTATTTCTGCAGTCTTCACATGTAATTTCTAGTTTTGCACTGAACTGAACCATCACTACAGTTGTGCAAGCTGGAATACTACTGTAAGAATTTTACTTCTTTTGTAGTTTTTAGTTGAATTATTTCCTTTCAAATCTGTGTGTTTCTTTATGTAGCGGTTCAAAGTGAAAGAAAACCTTTTGATGTGCAGCGTGAAAAACCAACAAACTGTGCAGCTTCCACTGAAAAAATCTATATTAGAAAAGACCTACGAAGTCCTCTAATAGCAACTCCAACATTTGTTGCAGATAAAGATGGGGCACGGTGAGTACCTTAGTATAAAACTAGTCTTGGTCTAGGGAGATCCTGCGTTTTGGTTTGTAGGTAAACCTATGTTCCTTATCCCTGTGCTCTGAACCATTGGTCAGACAACAGCACCAATTCACCAGTCATTTATTTTCGTTATCAAGACCAACCTAATATGTTCTGCTGCTCATCAGAATTTTTGTCCGAGTACAGCTAGGTGGTTCCCAGTTCAGAGCTGACTCATGTCCAGCCAGGTCAAAGCATAGGCAGGGCATATATGTGATAGGCAGCAAAAAGCATGTAGACTTACCTTGTGATGCATTCAGGTTAGCACTTCTCTGAAATGAAATCCGCAAATAGCAGACTCAGCCTTCCTCCTCCTAAGACAGTAGCAGAGGACACTATAGTGACTACTGGTTCAGATCCCAAAATAGTGGTCTCAACAACAACAGCAAAAGCAGAGCTGCTTCCTTTTATGGAAGATGATGATAGGAATATCTATTTGGGACGTTGTTTCTGCTTTTGTACAGGAAAGGAAAACATATTGGATGGCAGAATTGCCTGTCTTCCTGGCTTTGTTTTCAGAAACTTTCAGAAAGACTAAGTCCTGAAGGATAAATTCTGAGCTTCCTTAAATTGTAAATTTTAGAATTGATAATACCTTTTATTCTGACATAGGTTTTTAGCATTCTTTTGATAATTGTAAAATATTATCAACTGTTACGCTTTTGAACAGGTCAGCAGGTCTTCTTGATCCAGGAATGCTTGTGAATATTCAGCAGCCTTTGATCAGAGATGATGGTACAGTCCTCCTAGCTGCTGACTCCAAGGTAGTATTTCTTTCAGTTAAATTCTGAACTTACATTTTTTGCTAAATTACTTTAGCTGTGTTCATAGACACAAATCATTCTTGGTCTTGAGAAGAAAAGGCTGGGGTGAGTCTGAAGATCTGTAAGAATGCCGGTAATAATCTGATCAACAGAGACTTTTTTTAATAGGTATATTTATGCATAAGTTTAGTCATAGCTAGTTCTCTGCACAAAATGTCATCAAGAGCAAGGATTGATGGTTTCAGTAGGGTTTAGCGATCATCCTCGGACAGATATGAACAGTTAATTTTCTTGTATATATCCAAGAGGAATGGAAAAGTACATAAGGGAGAAAGAATGCAAAGGTTAAAGACAGGAAAAATGTATTTAACCTATAATTTTGATCTACTAATCCGATTCTTTTTTTAGGCTGAGACAAGCCAAGGTGCTTTAGGAACACTAGCAAATGTTGTAACATCTCTTGCTAATCTCAGTGAGTCACTAAATAACGGAGATACTTCTGAAATTCAACAAGAAGAGCAATCCACAAGTGAGATTACACGGTATGTATTTACATTTGCAGGTTATGTAGCAGGCTCTACTTCATGTTTGCTTACACTCATTCATTGAAGCAATTTGGTATTGTGCCATCAACACAGTAGAGATTGCCCCCTACTTTGACACACAACATCAGTCCTTTAAAAATCCAGGTTTTGTTGTTCTCCTCAGACTGCACTCTTGTTGTGAAGAGCTGTGTTTCATGTTACATTTGTTTATAAATATAGTGTTCTAAAGCTGGCCAGATTGGCTTTTTTAAAGGACAACACAAACCGGTAGTATAGTAAAACAGGAAAAATACTTGGTTTCAAAACTGTCTAGTCCTTCTCAAGTAAACAGCTCTATCAAATACAATAATATTGTCCATTGGTATGAAATAGGAGCAAAAATTCTTCTCTAAATCTAAGCTCTATTTATCATAAGGCAGTGTAAACTTTCTTCTTATTTCTGCAATGGACCAGCTTCAGTTTGAGTAAAGAGAAGTCCAGGGAGCAGGTTCTCTCATGAAACTATTGGGAGATTTCTAGGCTCTGTCTATACTGTGAAATTAGGAGTGTCTGTCTGGTCACATAGCAGCTTGAGGGGAAGGCAGTTTGGGCAGGTTGTGACAAAGGGTATCATACTATCCTCTGCCGTTCTCACAAATGGGATGTTGAGGACATGGACTCCATGCTCTGCAGAGTGCACTTGCTGTATAATTCTCACCTAATCTGTTACGAATTTCTAAGATGAGAGGGAGGGGACAGTGGATGGTAAGTGGAAGAGACCCCTGTACTAGCATAAATGAGAACAGTTACAGCAAGATGATAATAAATAGTTTCCCTCTTACAGAGGAAGTCTTTTACCAGCTGTATATGGAAAGTAGAAAGGGGCCAGATGGTATTGAAAAATCTAGTCCTGTGTCTTAGCATAAACAGTTCCTATACATAAACTTTTCGGTGGAATTGCTTTATTAGGGTTTCATTTGACCACTACTATAAAACTTTCGAGGTTGTAAGGAAGCGTTTTTTCATTATTTATTATTCTTTCCTGTAGAGCATTTGATACTTTGGCTAAAGCACTGAATACCACAGATGGCTCAGCAGCTCAGAACTTGGCAGATGGGATGGATCCTACAGGAGGAGGGAATATTCATGTAATCAGTAGAGATCAGTCAACACCAATTATTGAAGTGGAAGGACCCCTACTTACAGATACACATGTCACATTTAAGGTGTGTGTTTCTTGAAATATCTTGCTAAGCAAAATAATTTTCAAGACATAACCCAAAATGAGCTTACTATGTTTTCTTTATTGTTGTATTTAATTTTTGAGCATTATCTAGTGTAACATCTCCTGTTACAAAGTATCTAAACAGTTTTAACTCTTGCATGCTGTATCTGAGAAGCATAGGTACTATTTCATAGGATCCTTTCATAGACAAAATGATGCTTTAAAAATAATTTTACTTTCCAGTGCTTTCATTGTTGATAATTGCTTTTCATATCAAATAGTATGATAATGCATGCTTAATGCATGCTTAATTCATTTATAGATACATACAGTGTAAAACTTTAATCTAAAGTTCAGATTTTATTTTACTTCTTTTTAGAAGTCGCAAGAGAAGTCTTAAGAGTATGCAGACATTAAAAACGCTCTACAGAAGAATGAAATTAAAGTATTGTTATTAAAWGAATATTTAAAGCGTTTTAAAAGGAATTGTGAGCACTCACATTATTTCTAATTTCTCATCTCTTACCCCCATTTTGCATTCCTACCAGTAGTAATAAATTCTTAAGTTATTCTTTGACAGTTTCTTATCACACAGTTGGCTATGACAGATTGTAAGAGTAGTTGGAAATTTTTTGTTCATTATTTGGTTGATAATAAACATTTATTTATGCCTGAATTACATGTACTGTACTTCTACTTTTGCAGCTGACAATGCCCAGTCCAATGCCAGAGTACCTTAATGTTCACTACATCTGTGAGTCAGCTTCACGACTACTTTTCCTCTCTATGCACTGGGCAAGGTCCATACCTGCATTTCAAGCACTTGGGTAAAGAGAGAGTTTTCTGTTGAACAGTTTGTTTTCTACTGAATTTAAGTACTGATCTGAACACTTTTCAACTGTTTTGAATTTTAATTAGTTTAATTCTTTAAAGTGTGTGTATGCAATCAACATTCTTTGAAAGACAAAATCAAAGATGGCAGAGGAGGGGATAATTAAAATATCTAGTGTTACTGTTAGTCAGAAGCATTTAATTTGTAGAAATATATCTTGATAAAGAACTGTTGAGCACCATTTAACAGGTAACTTGAAATGATTTCCTATGATAAGCCTATCACTTCTTTTTGGTTTTGGTAATTCTTGTATTAGGCTAATATATGCCCTTTAGTAAAGCTTTCTGGAATACATTAATCCTTATTATTAATTTTTATAATTAGCCTACTTAATGTAAGGTAATACCAACATGATATGAACACTAGCTACAGTTTTTTGATTTTGTGCTGCTTGTAGGCAGGACTGTAATACAAGCCTTGTGCGCGCCTGCTGGAATGAGCTGTTTACCTTAGGCCTGGCACAGTGTGCGCAGGTGATGAGTTTGTCTACCATCCTAGCAGCTATTGTCAACCATCTCCAGAACAGCATACAGGAAGGTATGTTCAGTGTATGGCACTTAGAAATGATCTGTCATGTCAATGGTACAGGGTTTGAAACTGGAATTTAAATAACATTTCTCACAAGGTATTTTCTGATGGGTGACAGTATTGTTCCCCATGATCCAGCAGCAGGAGAGTCCTTCACTTGCATGATTACCTCTCCCCCAGGAGTTTCTGGACTTCGTTGCACTGACCTCACAGAAATCTCTCAGTGGGACAGAAGTGTCCACAGAAGAAATGAGGATAAGATTGGAGAAGGTAGAAATTTTTCTCCTCTGTCATCTACATCTGACTAGCAATGTACTGAAAGACTAGTGCCTCCTAAAGTTAAGGTTCACTCACAGAGCTTTCCTCCTATCAAAATGTAAATTTTTTTTTCCTGTTAGAATAAGGATGCTTTTTTTTTTTTTTTAAACAAATCACACTTTTTTTTCTTCCTTCCTTCCTTCCAAAAGCTTCCTTTTTCTATAAAAATAGAATTTTTATACCTATGTGAATACAGCAGATAGGAATTAGGAAATCCAAAATGGCGCAGGATTCTGCAGGGATGATAGAGAGGTTGGATCACAGGTTTGATAGATCTTACAAAACAGTCATTTCCTTTCCCCTTTCTTAAATTAGGGAAGTTTAGGGAAGCTCTGAAAATGCAGTTGCAAGTATGAGATACCTCTCTCTCAAGGTTTTATTTATTCAAAGCTGTTCTGTGATGGTCTCATGTGATACAGTGTATTAGCACTTTAAAATTCAAAATAAAGTGATGACATTTGAGCACTTTATCTAGGAAGCATGTTAATGATCAGATATTTGGTAAGTCTGGAATTCAGTGGTGTATTTCTGCACCATCGTTTCCCATTTAATACAGAAACAAAAATCTTGTATCACTTCTATCTTGATCCATCTTGAGTAATTAAAAATCAGGTCACAGTTTATGTATTTTAGAAACATAGATTATGCTTTCATTCTTGTTTCAAGTTGCTGTACAAAAGTCTGGGTTTTTTCTCTTTTTTTATTGTGAGTTAAGAAAATATGTAAGTAATTACATCAGAAGTCCAGATTAAGGCACACAGGTCTAAGCAATTGTATGTCCCACTAGCTGTACAGGCAAAGGTAAAATATTTAAATTATAATAATATGAAATATTAACAAAGCTCATGCATGGAATAAAATTATTTTAATGTTTTTCTCAGTAAAAAAGTCTTATTCTTTGATTTGACTTAACTCTGAATTAATAGTAATTTTGTTTCAACATAATTTCTAGAGTGTTGTGGGTTTTTTCTTTTCTTTTTTTCTTTTTTTTTTTTTTTGACTAGTCTAAAGATGCACAATCAGAGAGAGGAAGATTATGTTTACCAAATTAGAATGGTCTCTCTTCCTCACTGAGCAGCCAGTAATACTTAATTTTAGCTAACCTAAAAAGAATAAAAAAAAAGATTTTTAAATCATATTTTGAGAAAGAATATGAAGCTAACATTTAAAAAAAGGGGGGGGGGGAGAAGTGGCCAGAAGACTAGAGAATCTGTGTATTTGTATTTGAGTGAATATTCCCTTTCAAGAGGAAAGACTACTTACCACAATGAATGAAAAAAATCACTTCTAAAAGTACAAATGCAGGAAAAGTAGCTCTGTTGTTATTGCTATAGCATTCACTTCTGTAGAAGTTAACTAAATGATGACTGAAGTTAATATTAAAATTGCGTGATAGCAGGTTTTTTGTGCTTTTGTTCATTCCCCAAATCATACTATGCATTTGTAGAATAATTCATGATAATTTGAGAGTCTGCTCAGAACAGTACATCATTGGAATACCATTAGTGTCATAGATTGTATTGGCAATATTATGCAGAAGAGTTAACATTCTGTTTGCTAGCCTTGTCTGACTCAACTGTATAAACCTTCACTCCTATAATCATTCCACCATCCTCATAGTATTGTTAAATGGTTTTAAGACATCAAAAGACACAAAATACTTTAAAATGTCGCTTGGCCTGTTTTATAAAAGAAAGGATGTTGGTTAATATATCAGATGTACTTCAGCTTACTTAAAAAGTAATCATTGCCTTTTTTTAGATAAGCTTTCTGGAGACAGAATAAAGCAAGTCATGGAACACATCTGGAAACTTCAGGAGTTCTGTAACAGCATGGCCAAGCTTGATATTGATGGATATGAATATGCATACCTTAAAGCTATAGTCCTCTTTAGCCCTGGTAAGGAATTTAGTAACTGTATCTTTTTAAATRATAAGCTACATATGTTAATTTTCTAGTATTTGTTTTTTAAAGAGACTACTATCCTGAGATCAGACTATTCTGTTAAGCTGTTGATAAAATACCTGATTGTTCCATAATGATTTATCATGAACAGTATATGTTTTTAAAATAACTTTGGAGCAACACGTCCAGGCTACGTATAGGTCAATAATATCAGTTATTTTCTATACACCTACTTTAGAAGACTAGATTCTCAGTCCTCTCCTTCCCTAGCTAAGCTTCCCTACTTAAGCAGCTGAGAATCTATCAGTAATCAGTTACCAGGGATGTGTGTTAGCACTGTTAGTGAATTAAATGGCAAGAAGGATTAGAGAAAATATATTCTCAAAGCGACAAATGGAAATTAGCTTCAATGTTAGTATTTTTAGAAGACTTGTAAGAGGGATAGATGATGAAATACGAGCAGACAATACTATTTTATATGGAGCTTCCACAAAATCTCAAAAATAAATGTAAGCAGGCTGTCTCACATTTGTTAAAAAAAATGACAGCAGATGAACACATGGCCAGCAGTGTTTGAGAGATATGAGGATTTACTCAAGATACTTGATTTTCTGCAATGATAAGGTAAGAATATAAAAGAAATGGGAGGCAACTGTCTTTTGGGGCAAGGGAGGAGAAATGTTCCTAGAACATTCTTGCAGATCATATCATTAGATTTAACATGGGTGTTATTCGAGTCTATGGAGAGAGGAACTCTCCAAACTTGGGCTAGCCTTTCAGGGGAAGAACTCCTTTAACACAACAAGGAAGATACTTCAGCATAGTCAAATAGGTGGTATTTGGGGGAGGGGGAGGGTTCTGATTATGCGACTGTCTTTGAGGAGCTGAGTCAGTCAGAGTTAGAACATGGAACAGAGTTAAGAAGGTCAGGAAGTTGACCTATTTAGGGAAAGAAACCAAGAGATTGCTCAATCTGTATAGTTAGTTGAAATCACAGAGTGAAAAATTTAAACAAGCAGGGTTAGAAACATAATTCGGGAGGGTCATTGCCTACTGCCTGGTATATGCCTGCAGGATTGATCTCTTCCTGCTTTCCTATGGATGCAGCGAGTTATTGAGGAAAAAAGTATGTTATTTCTGAAGCCAGGAATTAAATGTTCAATTTAATGGTTTCCTTTATGAAGCTAATGTGCTAAATATCATAATGTAAGATAAATATTTAAATGAAAATAATTGTGAGAACCTTGTAACTATATATATTTCACAATGTATAGGGAAACAATCGACATATAGAAATGTTTTGTTTCTTTAGATCACCCTGGTCTGACCAGTTCAACCCAAATAGAAAAATTCCAGGAGAAGGCACAGATGGAATTGCAGGACTATGTACAAAAAACCTATCCAGAAGATACTTATAGGTATTTATTGTTTATAGTACCCAAAATAATGTTATGGGCCGTAGCTGGCAAAAGTACAAAACATCCTGAAATGAAAAGGTCCTTTTTGACATCTATTCTTTTTGGACAATTGAGGCAAAAGAACTAGAACCTTGTTCATAAAAGCAAGTTTATTTAAATAGAGCAAGAAACAGGAAGTTTAGCTTCTTCCATTTAAATTAAACTGTGTACTTAACTCTTTTTTTTTTTTGAGTTTCATTTCCATATTTAGAAAAGCAGATAGATTTGAATAGAAGTCTCAAGAATAACTGTCTCACACATCTTTTAATTAAAAAGATGCCTCCTTTTTCGAGTTAGAGTTGTCAAAGAGGTTCTGAGAACTCTTACAAAAATAAAAGGCAACTTTAGTCCTTTTAATGTTTGTCAAGTCACATGTAGGAAGGTATTAAAACTGTCAGTTTATAAACCATTGAAAACTAAGGCTTACATGTCGGGAACATTAACCAAGTCTCTTAAGCCTCTGTTTATAAGAAATTCTCACTTCCTGCTTTTCTTCCTTGTCCTCTACCCCCCTTTTTTATTTCTAAGGATTTCCCTTTGAAAGTATCTAATTTGTTTGGTCAGCTCTCATCTGTTGTTCTTTATTTGCCATAAACTGGTATCCTTTTTTAATAATCTCCTCCATCAAAACTAATTATTTTATTTTAAAACTTCACCAACACAATGATTCTCAATGCCACAAGGGAAATTCTAACCACTCTCTAGTAATCTATCCTGGAATTTATTTCTTTTCCTGTATAAGTTACCCCCTTGTGAAAGAAGCATGCAATCCCTTACATTTAAAGGTTGAGGGTAGTGTAGCCTTTTTTAAGGATGGCAGGGCAGGGGGGGAGTTAACACTGGTTCAAGAGATGGGGCATCAGGATTCCCAGTTATGTAGCTATAGCCACTCTGGTAGGTATGGTGCATCAATACTTTGATCACTTAAACAGTCTTTATACTGGAGCAGGGATGGGAATCTGTGCTTCAGAAATTTCTTCAGATACTACATTCTTCTATACTCAATCTAATTATTCTGACTTTGTGCAAGAGAGCAAGAAAATTTCTACAATAAAAAAAATATACAGGATTTGTTCTATATACTTGCAGTTCTTAATAATGATTCAAGGAAGAAAATCAGAGTCACATCCAAACACTCGTCTGTATTTTAACTGATACTGTTTATTCCCCTATGCTTACCCATAGATGAATTTAAAGTGTAAATCTGATTGTTTTTGAGCAACAGAATGCTGACATAAATTCAGATTGAAGCAAAAGTGCTACAGTTTTCACAAAAATGGTGGCATGGCTTGAATCTTTTTGCAGTTTTCCCCTAATGTTTATGAAAGGTGGTATGTTAGCAGAAAGGGCTTACATACTTTTTCCATAGATGCTCAGTCATTCTTCAGAGGTCTATGTTCAGCATTTCCTAAAGTTTGCTATTACTTGCCTCCAGTTCAGGCAATGCATTTATTTTGGTATTTGTGGTGTGTATCTACCATATAAATACAACAGATACACAGAACAGCTTTGGAAATATTTAAAATGCATTAAAAGCTTAGAAGTGCAATGTGATCACTTCTTTATATTGCATGTTTGTTAGCATCCTAATACATGAAAACCCACAAAATTTGGAAATATATAAGAATAACAGCAGGTCCCTCTAAATTCCTTTTCTCATTAGAAGCAGATTCCCGTATTTACTTTTATACATACTCAATTCCCCCTTGCTATCTGGTTTGTCATTAAGTTGCTAGGCAATTGAAAATTATGCTGTTTGTGATTTAAGTCCTAATTGAGAATTTTGCTCTTAAAATTGTGTAAATGTGTAAATGTATTCATTAGTAGGAATATTATTAGTCTCAACATGGTCCTGAACTGTCAAGTTCTGGGAATTTCAAAAGCAGACTGGGAGAACTGTATGTTTGTACATGCACATTGTAATGTTAATATGTCCTTTTCACTGGAGAACCACTAAGAAAGATGGAGGACTTTCATTTCACTNAAAAAAAAAAAAAAAAAAAAAAAAAAAAAAAAAAAAAAAAGTAAGCATTCCTTTCATAGTAGCTAAATTAACTTTAATTGCCTCTTTACTCCCCTTCATGATTATGATAATAATAAATGCAGATCCAATTCTTTACCCACATGGTATTTTTAAACTTGCACTATATGTATTTATAATCCAATGAACTTCTTTTTTCAGGCTAGCCCGGATTCTAGTTCGCCTGCCAGCACTTAGGCTGATGAGCTCTAGCATTACTGAGGAACTATTTTTTACTGGTCTCATTGGAAATGTTCCAATTGACAGCATAATCCCCTACATTCTCAAAATGGAAACAGCAGAATATAATGGTCAAATAACTGGCACATCTGCATAGTGGGAACAATACAATTTGGTGGATCAAAGTAATTTTCACAAAAACATACAATTAAGAGAGAAAAGTTAAAAGAATAACAGTTTGGTATGTACAGATGTTTCCAACTTGTTACTTAGTTTCCTATCAGATTTCTTCTCATCTGTCTGCTGACTTTGACAAAATTTAAGCAGCTTTTAACTGACCTGCTCTTAGGACCTTTTCTGCCACAAGGAATGTTTTTGATGCCTTTCATTCAAAAGGCTATAGATTACTGAACATACTTTTAACATGCTTTGTATTTAGAAATTATTGGTGGTTAAAAATAGAGTTTTATAATATCAGAGATTAGTAATGAAATTACTTTAAAAGTAAAAAGAACAATATATATTTAAAAATGTCCTTGGAATTAATATCTAATAATTACCAGGGTATGATATTAGCACTTTGTAAGCACTTCTTGTCAAAGCGATAATGTCATCAACATTCTGCTTATGAGTAGGGAAAATGAAAAAATGACAAGATTTTTATGTCCTTAGTAAAATTGCTAGTGATTCTATGAAAATGTAGAATGCTACAGGAGACAATCATTTATTCTGCAAAAAATCACTTGTTCTTACATTATGCATTAAATAATGTGGATTCTTAAATCAATTTCCGCATTATATGGCACTATACTGTATTAAACTAGTGCAGCCGTGATTAAAAGCATGATATAAGCACAGTGACTGTAACATGGTACAGAAATTACCCAAACTAGAAGATAGAATTTGAGTTCTTTGCCACAGTTGTGATGAAATATTCAGATTCCTTGCAGTTTCTGCTCAGCCTGACACTGATGTTTACACAGTCCTGACAAATACTCTTAATACAATGCCTTTCAGTTGTGGGGAAATCAGTCATTAGCTGGAAGAACAGTCATTTTCAAGCAGAGCTGTGTGATGCTCTTTGAGTACCTTGTGTATTTCCAAATTTGCTTCTACTCTCTGTACTCATCACCAGCCAAAGTTAAAATTCAAAACTTGAAACGTTTAGAATCTCTAGCTGTCAGCAAGAGTATATTATGAAGCCCTTCCTCCCCTTCCTTTGCTGGGGACAAGCACTCCTCCTTTTGCAAAGCTTTCAACTTTCCCATGACTCAGTTTGAAACTGAGATATAGTTGTGATTTATATTCAGTCATGTACAATTGCAGATAATGGCTGATACAGCATGGAGTTATCAAATGAACTTCTTTCTAAATTTCTTTGAGTAGCGAATCATCAAAACATTTTCTTGTACTGACTGTTACCCGCTAGCATTGCTTTTAATTTAGTATAATTTATTAATATTCAAATTAGTGTTTTTAACCTTTTTTGGGGGGGAGGGGAGTCACAACAATTATACGTTCATCAGATTCTGGCTTATTAGACACATTAATTATTTTAATGATTTCTGTGGCAGAGGCATTTTCTACTTGTGTATTTTTATGTGACAAAAATCTAATGATAAATTCAGCACTTTTCATTTACTTCTCATATTAACATTGATTTAGAAGCACCAGCGAGGTTGGTGTTTGTGTCTTTTAAAGATCTGAATTGTAGCCAAAAGACCTTAAGCAACTTTTGATGAGACTTCTAATAATGTTGCTCTCGTTAGGAGGCTCACATTTGTAACACTCATTGTTACATGGAAGGATATGTAGTTTTAGGTTCTGGATGCATTAAAATTTTTTTTTATAATCACCATAGTTATAGCATTCAGAATTTCTGCTCTCAAGAGGGTGTTATAAAGAGTTCAATATAAATGCAGAGACCTGTAATGGTCCACTTGCTTTTCTCTGAGTTTCTGCTATAGCAAGTGAAATTGTCATATTTTTAATGTGGAAAAAAAGGCCCGCACACTGAACGTTAAGTCAACTGGAATGCAGAATGTTGTACTAGCTGTTGTATTGCAGTGTCACTTCTTGTGTGATTGTGTCAGCACCTCAGATGCAAGGTCCCTGTTTTAAGGGCATACGACTTACACATTAATTGTGGTTTTAACAACAAAGGAGTATCTACCTTGGAAAGAGTTGTGGCCATTTTTGTTAAAAGCAGGTGACATCATGAGTTACATCATTGTTGTTCTAAAAATTGTACACATCAAACTATTGTGGTATTTTTAATTGCAGAAAATGAGAAGATTATGTTAATTTGCTTTTACTATTTTGTAAAAAACTATTTAAGCAGCTAAGTAGGCATTGTTAATAAGTGAAATTTCTATAACACAAAATGTATTAGTCATTGGAATCATTTTTTTCCAAATTTTATTACATACTTGAAGGCTTTTCGTGATAAACATATTTGGGGTTAAATTTTTCAAGTAAAAGGATCTCAGTTCCTGTGGAAAAAAAAATCCTGAATTTTTCTTTTTTGCGCTGTGAAAATAATTAAGAGAAACAAAATTTTGGGGAGGCTAGAGGGATTGTGTGAAATAAGACTTAACATATATGTATTATATTTGTAAATCAAAATGGTAAATTTCATGCAGCTCTGTTAGCAAATAAACTGCACTCCCTACAAATACAAGGCCACATGATGATATTCTTGATAGATATCTGCTAGTCCTTTACTCTGCAAATTGTTCCCTAGACTTCAGTATTATTTTACCAAGGGTAAAATGTTCCTTTTTGTAAATGAGGTATCCCAAGGCAAACCATATCTAGGATTTATTTTTTTAAATACCATGAATGCATTGAATAGATACGTATTACCACCTGACATCTATAAAGCTTCTTTCTGTGTAGCAGCTTCAGCATGAATTTCTGGGTTACATTAGTCAGAGCCAAGGTAGTTTAGTCCTTATGTCAATAGCAAAACAATACTATTTTGATTCAAAGAGTAACAGTTTGGACTGTAGATACTTTGCCAGCAGATGGTAGATCCCACAACTTAAGAAACACATTCAGAATCTAAAATGTTTTAAGTATTTGAATGTAAGCTATAAATAATAAGACAGATGTGAATAATAACCTAACACTTCTTTTTCACATGCTGCTTGAGGGCTGCCATAAAATTGAGTCAAAGATTTTGGTATGCTATTGAGAGACACTGAAAGAAATCACTTAAAACACTGCCATATTACAATTATAAATCATATTCTCCGATGCAGTAGGGCTCCTTTGCACTAAATTTCAAACGCAACCTAGCAGTGAGGCTATCTTAATTGTTTTTAAAAATTCTTTCTTCCTTTCCTTAACCTACCATGGATGTCCCAGAGGCACACAACTGATGTAGGGTTTTTTTGTTCTTTCTGCCCTCAGTTTAAGTATTGGTATGATAGCAATGGAAAAAGCGTAGCTAAGGAAAACAGGCATCACCAAGTTGTTCTTGGTCTATAATGATCTTTGGCATTATTTTCAGTCACTTCTGATGACTGGGCTTTCAGGCTATCCTAACATAACTGAAGATAGAATCACCTACACAGTATGTCTGAGGCTCAAGTGAGTTTTAAACTATCTTTGCACACCATTTATCTCGTTTGCAATTTGGCTGCACCGTAAATTCCTAATCTATGTAATCTCCTTATGTTATTAAATAGAAGTGGTTATCATTACTGCCAAAAATACTACATGACTAATATTGTTCATGTTATTTATGAGGTTCCCCCACCCCCAGTGACTCGAAAATGGTAACAGACTGATCTCACTAACGTTACTTTTTATGAGTTCTTGCAAGTGCAAAGTTCTGCTTGTGGGAATGGAACAGGATTATTTTTTGTTTATTGTAACAAAGCTGTTGAAACAGGTTTCTTTTTGGTTTTAAATATGAAAAAGCTTTTCTTCATAAAAGCCTGCCTTCAAGGCCAGACTTGTGTTTACAGAACGAGGAGCCAAAGAACCATAGTCTGAGGGTGATTCTAAAAGTGACATTTCACTGAAGCTCTACTTAGTGCATAAAATTTATTCTCTCATTTTTTTTTCTAGGTTCTGTTTATGTTGCTCTTAATTTTAAAATATTTTAACTCAGTAGAAAAAWAATAAGCCATCTGATTAGATCAATCTGGACTTGAGTAGCTGTGTACATCAGTAGTCATTCAGACCAATGTTAGAATTCTCTGCTGGCTGAAACTGGTGTATAGGGGGTGATAATGAGCCAGTAGATGTGCATGATCCATTTGTGTTCCAACCCTTTTGAGAAGGGATTGGATTAGGGTCATGCAGATGCATAGAATAATGATCAATAACTGTATAGGGGCGTTTTGGGTTGACTTCGTACTAATGCTTCTTATTGTATTTATTTTGGAGAAGAAAGGCAAACATTTCCTTTGATTTACTCACATGGGACTTAAAAGACACAGAACTAAGACTACAATCAAAAGTCACGTTTTTTCTGCTCATATACATTGGTTGTAAATTAGATCTAATACTTTTGGTGATGGTGGAATTATTCTCATGTGAAACTGGTGGGAGAGGAAAGAATCTATTCCAAGAATTCTAAGAAAGCCTGAGTAGAGAACATACAAGCTCATGTTTTAGCTGCCTCGAAATGTTAGATCATTAAGGAGCTTGAGATTTCAGAACACTCTGAGGCAGAAAGCTACTGTTGGTCACTGTTACTTCGTATCACTTAGTAAAAGTCTATTTTCGCTATCATTTCTGAAACACGTTGGCCACAGAGCAGCCATAAGGCCTCCAAGGAATAGAACTGACTCAAGGAGATTCCTGTCCTGATAACAGTTGACCTTTGTGTTGTCTTTATAGCACCATTTGGCAAAGGGTATATTCAGAGGTGCGATGGGGAAAAAAAAGTTGTAGCTGAGGCTTTCAGGCCAAACCAGTCTCCTGAGGGCATATTCTAAAATGTATTTCTTTGCCAGTGACTGTAAAACACTTAAATGTTTTCATGTTCTGTTTAGCACACAGATTTTTTACAGGATTCCTGAATAATGGTGTGCAAGACACTAAATGCCAGTATATGCTCCTGCCCACTAAAAAGGAATAGGGTAGTTAGTTAAGATCCTTCCCTAATTAACTGCCATTTAATTAGCAAAGGATGACTTTATGAAGCACCACCTAACATGAGTGGCAATGGTATCAGGGTACAGTTTTTCCAAGAAAGAGGAACTTACCAGGGTGAGGATGCCACCAAACAAGCAGTGATCAGAGGAGCCTTCTGCAAAAACAGCAGCAGTGAGGGGCCCTATCTGAATCTGGTGATGAGAGCAGTAGAAGTGGAAAGTCAATCAAGTGTACACTTCTAGCAGCCATTTTAACAAACCAGACTCCTTGAGCTCAGATAGTTGCATTGTCCAGTTCCAAAGCAGATAGTTGCTATGGCTTCAGTTGCTGCTGACTGTAGTTTCCTTGGGATGCCTGTACATTATGTAAGGAACCAGCTATCGGTGATATGAATGCTGCTTAATGATGAAAGACCAGGTGCATCAGGAAATACGTGCAGGATCACCCCCCCCCCCCCCGGGGGGAGGGGAGGTTATTTGTTCTTCTATTTGAAACACTTCTCCTCTCTTTCACTTACTGTTTAGAGAGCAAAAGCAGGGTAGGTTTGGGTCCCATCCTGTCCACCCCAAGAAAAAAGCAGAAATGCTGGGAAGAGAGCAGCAAGTAGGCTCCCATCTGTCACAGTAGTTTGCTCCATATTCCATAAACAGCAGAACATGCGATAAACATGGATCTGCTGTCACAGTACCTCCAGAAGTATCCAGGTAGACTTAACAAAAGGAGGTACATTCACTCTTTAGAGGAGATGAAGGAGCAAGGAAAGGACAAATTGTCAACATCTACTTGATCCTTATGGACAAGAAAGGATAAAAAGCTAGCTTTATGTGAAAGTCACCAAGAGGGCATGACAAAAGGGAGCAAAATTAAAACAATTACTTTTTGCCCCTTTTAGTTCTGAAGTTGCTGGGTCATTTTAACAGTGAGCTCCCTTGGTTTAAGTTCGGGCTTAGTGTCTAACTAAGTATGCCATAATTACTCTTTCTAAATTATGATACAATCCTACTTCTGCTATAGTTAATAATACCAACATTATATATGAAATTTGTACGGGGGGAAAAAAAAAAGCAAGTCACATTCTCCCTAAAGTTTAGATTCTGTAGCCTAAATATATTAGACTTGGAAAACACCAAACCCCAGAATTACCTTATTACAGAGCTTTTTGTTGTGAAGTCATGCTAATTTTTTTGTGTGTAATACTGTCATAATGTTCCATAGTTCCCATAGTGTGTTTTATCCTGTGAGTTAAAGAAATGTTTTGCAAATAGCTTATTAAAATCATGCCTTTCTTCCTCTCTCATTTTTAAAGGCTTTGACAGATTTTTATGTATCTTTATTTTGTGCCTCCCACCACTGTGCATTTCTGCATGTTTAATACTGGAACTCACTTGAGCGGCTAATGCATATGTACATAGTTGTATGTATGTGTTTATGAATGTATATGTGTTCATATCTGTCTAAATATATTATGTACAGTGTATAGAAAGTGTAGTGTATGTATATATGTACAGATAATGTAGCCATTTATTCATACCATTCTATGTGTTAAAACTTTTCATTGCTTTGCTAATCCAGAGCTTCCTAGTTTTCATTTCATGGCCCAAATTAAGCCCTTGCTTAACAGTTGCATCCCCATGAACTTCAGAGCTTTGCACCTTTTTTATTTTCCAAACCCAACTTGAATTTGGTATTTTGTGTTCAGTACTGACAAATATGTTCCATGATATTTGAAACGTTTAGATTATTCCCTTTACCTTTTCTCGTTTGATCTTTAGAAGTCAACCAGTGAAGAGCTAATAGAACCTATAATGCCAATGTTAAATAAGTAAATTTACTACAGTCCACATTCATAAATAGAATACTACTTCCACATTCTCAATATACACTCATTCTCTTCCAGCCTTCTTAGATAAGCTTTTTGAAAAGTTTTATTTCACAGTGAAACTTGGTAAGTGGATTGTTTTAAGTCTTCAACAGTGGCTAATAGAAGAACAAATTGCCCTGTATTGTTGAACTGTAACACACAGAACAGAATGTAATGGATGCTATTTTAAAAATCATATTACCATAACAATCTCATGAAACCAGACTGTTCATTAAACTAAAACCATGTTCTCTGTTTAATGAAACAATTACATTCCTACTAGAATGGTAGTTAAATAAGAGGAGATCATATAATTTGTCATAAGCATCAAGATTTTTTTAGAATTTTTAATGCATTTTAATTGTTTATTTACCTGATTCAAGTTACATTTATTCCTTAGTTCAAACATCTGAACTTTCTCTCATCTTAAAGTTTTTTTCTTTTTCCAAATTTAGCATTTGATGAAACATCTGAGCCAGTGATACCTACTTATAATATTATTAAGGCTTCATCCTCTTCCCATTCTTTTTCCAAATATAGTTTTTATTTCCTAAATCATTTTTTTTCCTTTCTGAAGTTGAAAATTTGTCAGTAGGATTCATTTTCCAAAGTTATTCTCTCTATTCTGTAGCTTAAAGAAAGCAAAGCTGATTAGTTTGTTTAGTTGTCAGGATAACATCCATTTTCACATTTTCTCCTTTCCAGAAACTGCAGTCTGTGCATGAAGCTTTCTTTATTCACAGTGGGAGTTAGGCACATGGAGCATTCATAAAATCAGATGTGCAGTAAGACAAATTTAGAGTGTATTCAACATTTAAGTTACTAAGATATAAGCAGTTCCTGTTCATTTTCCTTTCTGAGCAGTTGGAGTTACATAGGAAGCCTTCTGTAAAAGTAATATTAACCTCAGAAAAAAAATATTTTATAGGAGTAGTTCTGCACATCCTTGTTTCTGTCACATTAAGAAGGTGATACAGTGTTTTCTGAGCATTTATTTCCACCTGTTGGACTCAATGTGACAAAAACTTGTGTACGTTTAACTTCAGGCAGATGAGCAGACACCAGTTAAAATAATGTCAGTTTCTTGCATGCTCAAAGGAAGAGCAGAAATCTCTTACAGGGTTAGGCCCTTTGGTTATAAAGTCTTTACTATGAAGAATGCAAGAACATTCTCTTGTTTCTTGCAATACTGTTGAGTAAGCATTTGTAAGCTTTTGTTTTAAATATAGAAACTGCAAAACACCCAGCTTTGACATTTCAAGGCTTATTTTTGAGGTCTTYGGCAGGAAACTCCCCATTTAAATTAAGGGCAGGAATTCCTCGGACAGATGGTCCTTCACTGGTGTTATGACAATCAATATCATTTGAATATTTGTTAAGAGCAGAGCAGAAACCCAAATGTCTTATAATGTTACTATACTGCAGTAAGATCTTTGAGGATGGAGAAATGGACTGGGGTAGAGGTCAGTATAGAATCTATTTAAAAATTCAACCGTAAATTTAGAAAATGAACGTATTTTGAAATTGTGAACTTGTTTATATACATATTTGAATTATTTATATTTGAGTGCATTTTGTGCTTCACSATACAAGTGGGAATAAAGAGTATGTTGTAATATTTCGCAGCAAATGTGGAATGTGAAATCAGCTCTCTTTATTTGACCACAGAAAGATAAAGTCTGAGAATTACACGTATTGTCAGGTATCTTAACACCTGTGAATAATTGGTTTCTTGTAGGTTTTTAATAATTTTAGATAAATGATAAAGCAGGTACAGGCTCATTTTAAAATATTTTCGATGATTGTGGGTTAAAAGTAGGACTGAACAAAATTCAAATAAAATGGGTATTCTATAGAAAAAAAGTATTACTTGCATAACTTTAATTCCATGTATGATAAAATATATATGCAGTATGTGGGAATATTTTTTTTATAATTCCTCTGTACTCCAAAATACATTGGAAGCCAGTGCTCAAAACAATTCTATAACTGACAGACTGCACATTGTGCGCGTATTGTATGTACTTGGCATACTAGAAAGTTTTGAGCTCCTGCAAAAATATCCCATTTTTTTAATAAAAGGAATTATCAACTTTAATTCCTTGGGGTATTTTCTGGAAGTCTCTGTTTCATCACCATTAAAAAAAAAAGCTATTGTTTATGTACTTGTATTTTAATCTCAGGTTTAAAACCTCACAGAAGTTATTCATTTCTCACAGCTTCTTTTGTGAAATCAGCATTGTATGTGTGATGGCATTTAAAAATATAGCATGTTCTTTTTTTATCTGAATTTTATATCTAATCAGTGTCTTCAGTCATGAAGAGGAATTTGCATTGTTGTGTTTGTATATAGAGTATTGCAGTGCATGAYTTAGCTTATGCATTTTATTAAATGCTGTTTAAATGTGGCATTATATTGTTGTGGCTTAATACTACTACCTAAATAAGGTTTATACAATTAAAGTGAATTACAAATATGAATGCATTTTTTATTTTTATTTTTAAGTTAATTTCATTTTTCTTGAACATTTGATGTCCAAGCCAAATACATAATTTATTGTCTTTCACAGAAGAACAGTATTTTCTATTCACTATCTTATTACTGATTTGACTAGCTCTAATACAGGCAGATAAATCCCCTGAGCCTTACTAATGTCAGAGAGCAGCTTGTATGAACAAGTGGAGAAGGATTTCTTCCCAAAGAYTTTCATTCATCTTTTTCAGCTGTTTTTCCTCTTAAATTTATTTGAGGAGATAGCTCTTAATAAATAATACTTGATGATTATTTATATTTGGCAGCCCCTTTCTACCTCCCCCTAGTTTGAAATTGAAGTGTTGCATTGGGTCTTTAGTTCCGTATCATACACATCACAGAGAATGAACATGGACTCTATTCAAAACAGTAACTACAATCTCCATTTTATATATAATGTGGTCGAGATGAAACACCCTTGTTTATATAGAGAAGGTGGTTAACTTTATTTTTTGTTGCTGCTATTAGAAATCCTACAGTTGAGAAAAACTTCAGCAGAAATGAGAAACAAACAAGACAAACATACATGGAAGTGGCCACTTTCTCCTAGGAGGACCATGGTTGTTATTTCATGGAAAAGGTTGATCCTGCCAAATGGGATTGTGTCCACATAACAGCATTCACTGACCGTAAACAACCAATAAAGTCTCCAGGAAAGAAACAAGAAGGGGGAGCTATGAAGGGTATAACTAATCAAGATGAATGTGTGTTGACCAAATTTGTGAGGGGAAATGGGTCTTGCCTGTCACTTGTCTACCCTGTGCCATGAATGCCTGTAAGAACTCATACAAATTTTTCTTGAGCAGAAGATGCGTTCTTCATATTTGACAGAGCTGTATGGTTCATTTCAAATGAAAGACAGTTGTTCATGTCATGCTAAATAATGCATTAAATTAAGGTGCTTTTTATATTTTTACAGCAACTTAAATCAGTAGTGAAAAAGTAAAAACTTCACCAGTAGATTCAAAAAAAATAATTTGCATCAAGATACAAAGTTACTACAAGAGACAACAACTGTGAAGAAAAAAATGCATATGGTCAGGGGTTTTTTTGCAAGGAGAGGAATAGTAGCCCTTTCCTCTATTTTATTCCATGTTTCAACTTGTTTCTTTTTCAATTAAATTACTAATAGCAGTTACTTCTCCCTGTTAAGTTTTCAAAGTCTAACAAACACCTGTTTGCTTTTTTTTTATTTCACTCTTTTAAAACTATCTTTGCTGCCAAAGTGTTTGGCTTTTCTTTGTTTTGACTTCCTTTAATAAGCGCACCAGCTGTACGGTCCGTGCAGCCCTGCCTGCTGTTTTGGGCAGTAGCTGAGCCCAGTTACCTGCCGCGCAGGTAGCACCACCGCCTTCCTCCAGACTCCAGCAGGTTCGCGCAGCGACTTCCCCAACTAGAGATGACTTCTGTTTATATAGTGCAACTTTGAATAGATGTTTTCTTCCTTAGGAAAAAAAAATGTGCAGCCTACTGTTGAATATACAAACTTTGAATAGCCACAGACCTATTGCCGCCATCAAAACGCACGGGGTGCTCCGACACCAGCCTTGCGCTCTAGCACAGCTGGGCAGTAACCCGGCCGATTAACAGTGTTTGTTAGTAACAAACCTCGTGTAACGGCTTGCAGCGGTCCGCACCTCTTGCGCGGAGCGCCGTGGGGCCCGGGCTGGCAGCGGCAGCAGCGCCCAGGGCGGGGGCTGGGACCGGCGGCGGCTCCGAGGCACCGCCCCGCCCCGCCCCGCGCGGAGCGGAGCGCCGCCGCCGCCATTTTCCCGCCCCGCCCCGCCCCGCGCGGAGCGGAGCGCCGCCGCCGCCATTTTCCCGCCCCGCCCCCTGCTGCTATTTCCCGTCCCCGCGCGGGGCAGAAGGACGCGCTGCTGCGGCCGTTTCCCGCCTCGCCCGGCGCGCGGGGAAGCGCCGCTGCGGCCATTCCCGCGCGCGGCCGCCGCCATGCCGATGAAGGGACGGTTCCCCATCCGGCGGACGCTGCAGTATCTCAGCCAGGGCGACATCATCTTCAAGAGCGCGGTGAAGGTGATGACGGTGAACTACAACACGGCGGGGGAGCTCAGCGAGGGCGCGAGGTGAGCGCGGCGGCGGCGGCGGCGGGCCCGCCCGCAGGGCCGCGCCTGGGCTCAGCGCGCTGCTGCTTTYTCCTTCCAGGAAGTTTGTGTTTTTCAAGGTTCCCCAGATCCAGTACAAGAACCCCTGGGTGCAGATCATGCTGTTCAGGAACATGACCCCCTCGCCCTTCGTCCGCTTCTACCTGGGTTGGTGCCGCCTGCGGAAGCGCCGCGTGTCCGGCCTGGAGCTGCCGCCGGCCGCTTCGYGGTGACAGCGGTTACGCGCGTGGGCGCGCTCGGCGGCCGAGGGGAAGGGGCTGCGGGCAGCCCCAGTTCATACACTGCTACCACTTTCTCTGGCAGACACCGGAGAACAAGTTTTGGTCGATGTGGAAGATAAAACCAACAAGGAGATAACAGAGCACATCAAAAAAATCTTGGGGAAAAGCAAGTAAGTGACATGGCCAAGCATACATCCTAGTACGGGTGGACAGAAGAGAATCTAATTTTTCCCTAGAGAAAAATGGTGTTAGCTAGATAAAGTTCACAAACTGCTTGTAAGTCCATCCTTCTGGTAAGTTGGGAGCTGGCTGGACAAGGGCTGCTGCCACTCAATCTTCTGACCGTAACAAATAGATTTTTTTTTTTTTTTTAGAGAAACACTTGAAAAAGAAGAAAAAGAAAGGAAAAAACTATCACATCCTGCAACTTTTGGTCCCAGGAAATACCATCTGCGAGAATGTATGTGTGAAATTGAAGGTCAAGTTCCCTGCCCTGCTTTTGTACCACTGCCCAAAGAAATGAGAGGCAAATATAAAGCTGCTATGAAAAATGAAGCATCAGCCTGATATCTCCAGTCAGGCAGTTGTGTTCCTTCAGAGATGGATGATAAAGGTACATCAGTGAGAGACAGCAGTATCAGCTCCTGGAAAAAGGAACAAGTAAGCTTATATAACACAGACATCCTTGCCTCATAATTCTTTATCCACCTACAATTAGAATAATTCAAATAAACCTGTTTAAAAAATTTATTTGTGCCAGTTTTAAAAACCCTTGCAGGCAACTGTGCCTGAAAACAAAAGGAAAATGGTATGACCAGAGTCCCATTTCCTCCTCATGCTTACTTCCATACAGGCACAGTATCTTATAAATTCAAAAATACTATTATGTTTGCTCTGAGATGGAGGGAATAAGCTAAAAAAGTTAATTTATTCTAGAATTCCAAAAATTTAAAGGCAGTCTAAAAGTGTTCCTACTGTAAAGAAGATAGCTAAATCATAACATAATCCCAGGCTGTAAGTAACTGCTGAGTTTTCTTATTAAACTGATTTAATTATCACTCACAAACAGTGTCATTTTTAAAATGATACAACTGTTGCAGTTGACACTGCAGCTTTCACAGGCATTGATGAACTGAAAAATTCTTTACTGCTGATACAAATCAACTTCAAGTAAATTCTAGGCAGGTCCATTGTGCCTCAGACTCCAGTGATGCTGTGTTGTGTACCTTCCCTCAAATATCCTGCACACAGTTAGAAAAAAAGACCACCACACCCCCAGAACTTCAGATCATAAAACTTCTAAAATTAGACTTCCACCTCAGACTTCTATGTCACTGATTAACCTATACCAATATAGTATAAAACTACTACAGCTAATGCAATAGGGCTTTGAATTAGCTTGACTTCACTGTTTGTCTAATTACCTTACATGCTCAAATTATAGCTGAGACATACTGAAATATATTCTTACTAATAGTTGAATATAAGATTTTTTTGCCCTGATCTAAGCCTGCTTTAGAAATGATCACTGACATAAACAGGGCACAAAATAAACATGTTATTTTATTTCATCTCTTACAAAGTTTCCATAGAGTAGTGCATGCAATTTAACAAATGTCAATGCTAGTTGTTTAGTTTTATAGTTAAGATGTTTTCATTTTGTTGTGTCTTGTAAGCTCCAAGGCAGTCCAGATACCAGCATAAAGTCTTCCCTTTGGAGATTTATGACTTTAATGTTAGGTGTCTAGTCTATCACTTAACACTGACAAACATCATGAGGTATGCTAGTCTCTTACCTGCTTTTAATTACATATACAATAAGGATAATTTAGTGTATTACACTGTAAAATACAAACAAGGCAGGATATCTGCAACAAGGGGAAAAAAACCCACTTCTTAATGTAAAAGCTGAAGCCACTGAAATATTCATTTCATGTTGAAACCAAAAGAAGTTCTGAGTTATAATGCAGGGAATAATCTTGACTAGCAAACAAATCTGTCTTAAATAACTATTTTATAATATTTCTTTTAAAACAAAAGATTCCAGGGCTTAAGTTTAGCTATGTTACCACATACTCCTGCTGCCTTCATGAACCTGGTGCCACCATTCACTTGAGTTCTATCTGTTTACAAATCCAAGTCCTCTGTTCTTCATTTCACTTAGTGCAAAATAACACTTAGAGGCTCACTGATCTCTAAAGATACCTCTGTATAAAAACCTTMGGAATTTGCCTTTAATCAAGATAGCCATTTCTGCACACCTTATAACTTCAGACTTAGGCTACAAGTATGAAGAAGGCCAGTTATCTAAGTTACTTTGATCAGTTATTAGTGTCACTAAGTGAGGCTATGAATTTTTACGCAAATTGTAAAGTCCCTACCTCCACTTATTAATAACAAAATAAAACTACAATTCCTACTGTTTAGGTAGGACAACTGTTTGTGTCTAAAATCCTGTCCAATACTTGGACTATAGCTATGCTATTCATGTATTATCAGAAGCATAGTTAAAAGCAACATCCCATTCCATAAGTTCGCACTCCTGAGTAAGCCTAGTGGTATTAGTGCTATATAGTGTTATCTGCCTGATTTTTCTCAAGTTCAGCTTTAAATAAGTATACCCTGTAAACTAATCCCTCCCTACCACCATTTCAAACACTGATGCCTGATGTTGGGGCTCTGACCTTCCAAGACAAAAATCAAAGCATCTCAGACTCAGTGTTTTGCAAAGATGCAAGCTAACCTGTGACTGAAGTGATTCTACTTTTTTTTTATATACTAATCTTTAGGTGCCCAGCTCTAAGCCCTTGTGCATCACAGGTGCTAACCTCTACCCAGTCATACCCTGGATCACAAAATCATAAGCAAGATTCTTGATTTGGAGCTTCTTATTTAAGACAGACATGCTTATAGTTTTCTTCTAAGAGGAGCTAAATATAAAATAGAACTGCCTTTTGGGACCATCACAGATGCACTTTGTCCCCCAGCTTTCACAGAATTGCAGTTTAGTGGCACTTAAGCTTTCCATTGTGAACAAGATTTCTATTCCTTGAATGCTATGCACAGAGGGTTCCAGTCTTACAGATACTGGAGGCATGATCATTCTCTCACCCAGAGAATACAAAGGAATGTGCAGGTTCCATAAAATAACTACGAATTGGAAGGTTACTCTTTATATTATTTTTTGAAGTGGTGCTAGCCTGATGCTCTTTCCCTGGAAATGAGTGTTTAAATACTCCTCCTCACACAAGCAGGTCTCTGACTCCAGCATAGATTTCTCTATTATGCTGTAACTTATGCCCAGAGCATCTGGAAAACTGGAAGTGATAAAAATGCAGCCTCCACAGTTGACTTGGGAATTTTTATGAACACAAGAGTTGCTCATACGAGAACAGTTTTCAAGCTGTTTTTATAGTCTTAAAAGTCCCTTTTATGTATTAGCATTGCACAAAATTCATCTGCAGCCTGGTATATCCTGCAGCTCAGAGAATCAGTAGCCTTTTAACAACTTAACACAGCTTAAGGCAATTCAGTTAGCATKTAAGTGTTACATGTCATTATCAGAGGATACCCGAGGCATGAGGATACCAGGAATTCTAGAAGGTTTTGGTCTTCTATTATTTGAAGCTCCTTTTGAAAGGTCAATACTACAACTACTACAATAATTCTGTGACAGAAAGGAGGAAGAAAGGTGACAGGACAACCTTGCAACCATTTCCAGATTGTGATTCCCTATTAGCACTTAACCATTTTGACCAAAATAAGTACATGATAAGACCAGTCAGCATAAAAAAGGCTGTAACAAGTTACTTTAAAATTTCTTACTAAAAGTGTTTGAGACCAGCAGCATGCCAGCATTCCTCAATTTTCATTCTCCAAGACTGAGTAGTAGTGGAAATGCCTACCTGAAAGTGCGTAAAACTCAAGATTCTTACAATTCCCTCTCATAACATATATTTGTCTTTATAATTATCTGTTCCACCTTCACATATTTAAACAGTGGGTGTAAAATAATTATTACATAACCCTGTTGCTGCTTCAGCAGTTTGATTTCTCCTTCTGCTTTGCTAACGTGCGCTTCAATTCCTTCAAGTTCTCTGTCAATACCTCCACCTCATCCATTCGTCCACTATGTTTGGCATCAAAAATATAAGCTTTGATATTATCTATCTGTTGGAGAAGCAGTTCTTCCTCAATAACCTCCTCTCCTCCTGAGAGCTCGTTGTCATCATCCACTTCAAAGGGATTGGTAGAGGATCCCTCTTCAAATGGATTCCCAGAATGCCAACTGTCCCCAGGCTTTAGAAGTTTATTTCCATCCTCTTGAAAGGGATTTAAAGTACTGACAGCTGCTCCATTAGTTTGTTCATCCTCCTCATTTTCAAATGGATTATATTCCTTTTTGTTACTCTGCAAAGCTGTGTTAGAAAAAGAAGTCTTCTGAGAAGTGCCTTTGGCAAGTAGGTTAGCAAGGTCTACCTCTAACTGAGGAGTGTCTGCATCATCTTCAAAGGGGTTTAGAGATGTTGTCTGATTTTGGTCTTTGTCTCTGTCACACTGTGGAACATTCTGGAGTTTGACCGGGACAATTAAGTGCTCTTTAGCCACCAGCTGTTCAACGGGAGTTTTAAAACTTGAGTTCCTTTTCATCTGAGTAATATCCAAGTCCAATGCATGTGCTATCAAGTTCTGATTCTCTTTTTCAGCTTCATGTTGATGCTGCTTGATTTCTCTGAAGTCTAAGGAGCATGTCCTTGAATGCTGAGATGTGACTTTGTGCTGTTCTCTTTCCCACTCTTTTTCACAAAGAATCTGAAGTTCCTCCCTCTGCATCGCCTCCTCTTCTGCTTGTTTTTTGGAAAGCTCAATAGCTTTCTGAGTTTGCTGTTGATCATACTCATCCTGAAGCTGTCTCAGGTTCTCTTGCAACATACGGACTTCATCTATCCGATTAGCTGCCTTTGCTTGTTTAATAAAGGATGTGATATTGTCAATCTGCTGAAGAAGTGGGTCTGCTATCTCACTGTCTTTCGAGATGCTAGATGTAGGTAACCAGCCTTCAGCTTTCCTTACTGTTCCTTTTTTCAGATGAGTCACATCACCATTAACTGCAGCTGCAGATCTGGAGATCAAATCTTTCTGCTTTTCCTSTTGTTTTCTGTATGTTTCAAGAGCCACCTAAGACGGACAACATTTAGGAGAATACATAAGTTGAAAAATTCCATATTTACATGTATAGCTACAAAAAGTTAGGATATCTACCTTAGACATTGTTGGTCCCCACTGAAAGGGATCAGTAGCATTTTTGGTAACTTTGTGCATTTATGCTTTCTCAACTCTTCAGAAAAAAACCTGTAGTCACAACAGGTATTTGCAAGGAATTCAGTTAAAGTGATTCTCTTCATTTCAGAAACACATCTCCCTGGGAAGTACTTTAGAGTACACTTCCAACATGAAAAAGTATGCCTCAAAACACAGATATATTCAAAGAAAACTGAACATTGCACTGCAGAAAATGGTTATTTTCTCTTCAGTTCATCTGTGAAGATACTTATCAAAATCTCATCACATATGCCTATACAAACTTCAGGCCAAGCAGAAGCAGTAATAGTACTGCACATAGAGCAAAAATTGCCTAATGCAACTGTACCAAGAACAGTTTCAATTTGATTTGGATGGTAACCTAATCACATCCAACTATAGCAGACACTTCTGTAAGGGAGCATCATGCAATGTTAAAGGTCACTGCATTCCATAGTCTATTCTCTAAGACTTGGTGATATATTAATACGATTAAAAATGCATTCTGCCTTAAAGAACTGTGCCAAAAAAATTAGCAAGATTCTTCTCAGTTTCTACCTCAAGATAAAGCTGCTTTACTGTACAATTAAAGACATCCTCTATCCCAGCTGAAGAAAAAAAAAAAAACCCATCCTCTCTCTGAAGAGGCATCCTCATTCTAGACCTAATGAAGTCTCCAAACTATTTGTGCAAATGAGCTCCACAACACAAACTTCAAATCCACAAACTAACATAATTATGTACATAGTTACATCTTTGTAGGAGGCCATCATAAGATACAATAGATCTTAACTTTTCTTACCATATGCAATCTTTTCTTCTTCAACTCTTCATACTGGTCTTTGGTTGGCAGGGACATCAGACCAAGGAGTTTTTCCTGACAAAAATTTAGGTATTCATAGTATTTTTTGCAGGTATTCAAAGCCAATCTTCAAGTATGCAAAAACAGAAATACCACAGAGACAACACTACAAGCAAACAGAACTTCAGTCACTGCTGTTAAGTCTTTACCTATACTTGAGCACAGCTTTACTGCCATAACTATATAGCTAGCCAGTGGCATGTTTTTCTCTTTCCTCCCCAACTCGATAATGCTCTGACTGTATTATGTTTATCTGAGTTAGCCCATTTAAAGCTACCTTAAAAGTCCTTAGAGGATCTACACAAAATGTGTAGAGCTAGGCCTCCTGTCAAAATAATTTTAAACCATGGGGATGCCTAGCAAAGAGAGCACTATATGAAATTCACATTCAGCTCATAACATATGCTCCATTTACCTGAACAAAAAGTGTTGCTGAGTATCTTATCATTCTTTGAAGCTGCAGTGTTTTAGGATGGGGTTGGGGCTCTTCATGCAAGCCTAGACTCAAAATCTTCTTACTGAATCAAGACAAACATACAAACTCTTCAGTTCAAGAGTAAGCGTCAGGGTAAATTCAAAAGAAAGGGAAAGGGGAAGGAATGGAGATGACCAGATTAAAATTTTCTTTTATAATGCTTTTTAGAACTATGCTTCTATTTGCTTCCTCTGTGCTTAGTTATTTTCACTGTAGAGGAATGCATGATTTTTAAGGCTAGAAAAGACAGTAGAAAATGATGGCACATAGGAACAGCGTGCGTCTCCCTTTCAACATTCTCTTTACAGTTGAGCAGACGAGTTCATTATCCATATGAATAAGTAGGCAGATGCTACACAAACATGGGGCCCCACAACAGAGAATAAGAAACTACAGAAGAGTCGTAAGAGAAAGAGATACAGTCCAAGCTCTGCTGGGAAAAGTTTTCCATATTTGCTTTGTTATGATACATAGCGTAAGAAAGCAAGCAAGAAATATTCCTTTACCTTAAAGCATCTATCAACTCGTATACTTTTTGAATCTCTACCCTCAAGTCATTCGCATGTTCAAGATTATAGGTTGTCTCCCCAGCACTAAAAAATAAACACAACTTTATGTCATGCATTCAGCTAACAATACGTACCACACTAAAAATTATCCCAAGATGATTAAAATACCACAAATACTAGAATAGCTAACCTTTTACAATGATTATTTTACTTCAAGCTCGGTGTATTAAAGAAACCCCTTCTTTCTGACAGAAGTGGAAAGTGAACTTGTGAACACTCACATTTCATAGAAGATGGCAAGATTTTATAATTTTGTTATTAAAATTACAGAAGAAACTATTTCACTACAAGAATCTCACCATGTCAATCTAAAATATACACAACATTACAATTGCATGTTTTGTGGGTTTTTTTACCCCCATCCACAGAGAACAAGTGGGAAGAAAAACTGGTTGAACTAAGTAACTATAGCATTATACAGTAAAATAGCTAACTCTGCTTATTTCTGTCGGAAAAGAAAAGCCTACAACCCCACATCGATGTAGTAAGACAGAGTTTACAGGAATCTCATTTATTGATAACAAATTAGGATTTACTAGTGAAGACTCTACAAGTTTTTAGTCTTCCCCTTCCTTTTATATCACATATATACAAAATAATGATCACTGTCTCAAAAGTTCTCTATCCATATGATCCCAGGATTTCTGAGAATTAAGTCAGGAATCTGAATTTTCACCAGTAAGACACTTGCTTTTTCTGATACAGGACATTTGTACTTTTACTTTGCTTCAGTTTAAGCTACATGACACTAGCTGTCCTGAAGTCATTACTAAGAGCAACCACAGCTTAGCAATTTTTTCACATTTAAAACGTTTTTCTTCCTTTTGGAAAGGGTGCTTAAGAAAAATAATAGTTTTTATTAAAAGGAATGACAGCATAGTAATTATGCAACCATCTAATCTGAAGAACAAACACAGAAATATTGGTTAAAGCTCATTTCATGACATCCAAGACCAATGCACGTAGTTCTCTCCTCTGCAAGTCAAGTATAACCTGACATCTTGCAGATCTGGCTGGAGAGCTTGAGGTTACCCCAGTTAGAGAGTATTACCTCAAGAAATGATGCTCAGAGCATGTCATCTGGGCGCTGCTTACCCACTGCAGCACAGCACAAGCCAGCCAGATTTAAAACAACTGTCAGATGGAGGTGGCTTGCTTTAGAGATGTTCTAAAATGCTTGAGTGATAATAAACCAAGAATTGTAGCATCAYACTTGTTTTTGGCAAAGAAGACATGGTAAAGTAGAACGGTCAAGTCTCACTGAAGTGGTTAAAATGAAAAACTTTGTATAAAATGCTACTGTGAATAATTAATTCAGTATTACTTTGTTTGAAAATCATCCACTAGACATACCAAGTGCTACTAAACTACAGTTTAGCAAAGACAATCGCACATGTAAGAATAAACAAAGGATCTGTTATGCCAAGCATAGTGTATTGCTGTTTCTCTCCGTTGTCAAAAGCAAGATCCATAATGGATCCATCTAGTCAGAGACCGTATCTTATATTCAGTATAAGCCTCTATAGGAATAGAAGAGTTACATAGTAAATCCAGCCACAAGTACAATTAAGTAAAATCTAAATGAGAGAAGGAATTTGTCTGGTTAAATGAGTGAATCTGTCTGACTTTCTTAATTTTTAATGTGTGAAATAGGGAAAACATGTAACACTTGGATTTTTTGAGAGGCTGTACAGAAATGCAAAACGTGATTGTTGTTACAATCCTTTCAAGAGCAGATTCTAGTGGTCTTCATGAGGTGAAGAAACACAGTAAGCTGGAGAGGAGTGATGATCTGAGCGATAACTACATCCACAGTTCATTGACTTACGCACACTACTTGTTTTCTGAAGTTTGAGCTCATTTTTCAAGATACATTTTAAATAATAAAAAAACAAAAAGGAAATTTTTCCATAGTACCCTATTTTGCCTCACCTTTGGAACAGTTTTCTCAAATCCATTCACTATATAGCTTTTCCTCTACCTTCAGAAACTCCTCAAAATCCATTTATTTCAACAATATCACAAATACTGTATTTTTTTTATACACCCAAGAAATGTATTTCTTTTCCCTCTAGCCTTCATTACTTTCATACAATTATTCACATCTTTAATATTAGCAATACGTAGAAGGCTTATATTGCTTTTAACCAATATGGTAGGTCTTTTAGCAGGTGATTATAATACCTATGGTAATCTTCTCCTAATAACATGCAAGTGTATAATGTAAAATTCTGACCACACTTAAATCAGAGGCTGTATTTTTAACAACTGCTAAGACTCTCACATTTTTCCCACTCTAGAAATTTAGAGCATCACCTTTACCATTTATTGCTTTTTGGACAGGTATTTGGCTAGGTAAAACCATGGAATCTAATATCAGTTTTTCTCATAACCTTGTAGCCTTATCACACTACTTCCTTACTCCTTCCCGAACTTCAGGGAGGAAAAGTTTATCATATTCATAAACACAATTAGTAAATGGGGCTTACTTTAGTGATTCTGCCATCCTTACGTATTCAGGGGCTTTCCGGTCAACTTTCTCCATGCACAGTCGGAGTTTCTTGTTCAAAAAAAAAAAAAGTATAAAAAGAACTTGGATTAAAACATTACTGCAAGAACCTGCTGTCATAAACTTTTCATATGCTGCCTGTGCACATTCAAAGTTAACAGTGATGAAAACTATCTTGCTGTTCAAGATTACAGGGCCCTCCAGTTATTCTCAGAACACAGACGGCACGGTCAGGAACAGAGAAGGAATCTCTGTACTCCTGCACAATGAACTCTGAATTAATAGATGACTTGGACAACTTCTAGTCTTAATTTCAGAGAACCAGAAATTCTCATCAGTACTAACCTGAGTGTTTTGGAGACTGCTGAAGATACCTGACAACTGTCAGTAATTGCTATAAAAGCATATTTGTACACAAAATGTTCAATGCTCTTGATTTATATGTTTCAAAAAAGTATTTTGCCACCAGTCTGTGGACAAACTACTAAAACCATCAAGTCCTCTATTTCCTGCAGCCCATTAGCAAAGTGCACAGCACACCAATGGTTTAACTGTGCTGAACAATCTCAGCGAGCACATTTCACAATTTTGAGAGGCATCTCGGAACTCTTATCTCCAGATGATGCAAATGAAGACAGATCCTAAAAAGAGGATTTAATTTACTAGGGGATATAAATGGTATATGTCAACTGGCTCTATTATTTCATATATATATCTTTATTAGATGGCATGAACAACCAATAGATGCCATTCTCACATAAGCAAATAATAAAGGAGCTATAGACTCAGAGGCTGAATATGAGTGGGCAAGCCAGAAGTCAAGTAGTGACAACTACAGATGTATTCACTGAGGACAGAAAACAGCAAGGAGTTTGATTTACCTCATAGAGTTTCACAACCTCTGGGGTGTATTCTTTCTCATCAATCTGTTGTTCTCTTTTCAGCAGTGTGTCTTTGCAGTGCTGACAACAACGGATCCGGTCGTCATCTTTCTCATCCAGAACTGAGCTCACACTGCTTATGCTGCTAATGCTGCCACGGCGGGAGCCGTGCACACTATTAGGTGAGGAGTTTGGGCTAGTATGAGAACCCAAGGCCTCTTTGCTTGCACTAGTGAGTTTGCCTGAAAGTCACATAGAAGTAATTTTATAGTGACTGGAGAAGCCAACAGATTTTATGAACACAAATGAATACAAATGAATTGCACTTTAACAGAAGCTTTACAGCCAAGTAATAGGAGAAAAACAAGTTGAAACAGTCTGCTGAAAGATATGTAGGGAATCTATAACAACCTAAACGGCAAGTAAGAATTTGGGTCTTTACTCTAAATCTTGCTCCAACCCAGAAGCAGCCGCAGAGCAGACTACTGCGAACCTCCTATTTTGCTAATACCTAGAAGCAGTCTCATATTGGAGCTTGCATGGCTATAGAATAAGGCATGGAAGAACAGATATGGTAACACTTTCCATGTTTTGCACTTCAGCTCTTCAAAGAACCCAATAAATGGCATTTATTTGCACAGAAAATAGAGTCTCCTCACCCATGCACTACAGGAGGAAACTAAAGATGGCAAGGCTTCTTAAAGGTTTATGGTTGAATTTCCTTAATGTGAGCATTTAGATAACTACGGAAAAGATGAAAAATACTCACAACAGCCTTAAATGAGAGGAACCTTGGCAGTTACAATTCCAAAAGATAACACCTTCAGAGTTATGGTGATTAGTAGAATAAGACACCAAAGATATAATTATATTTTGGAATACTAGTACTTTTAGGGACTCTGTTATGTAACATTTCCAAAAATCGGAAGAACGAACAAAGAACGGAGAAATCATTCCTCTTATTGTTAATAATGTCCATTGTGCATACAAGTGTCTGCATGGAATTAAACAAATCATTAAGGAGGACTTTTTCACACAAGCAAAGTATTTTCATCAGCTTGATATTAGTGGCAAAGAGCCAGGATACAATTAGCATCCCACGTGAGATAAGGAAAGCAGGAAGTAACACCGCCCACTGTACTTACTTGCTAAAGGAAGACTGACAAGTTCCATGCATTTCTTACACATAATAGACCCACAAAGGCGGCAGTGGTGACGTCTGTTTCGAATACTGAACTTATTGCCACAGTCTGGGCAGAATGGAACATCCTGGTCACTGACCCAAGGCACAACAGACTTTTCTATAGCTATGATCAAGTAGGGAGAGGGAATACACACAATATAAGATATAAGATATCTTATAAGATATATATTATACACAATATAAGATACTCATCAAATGCAGTCCTCAGCTGGTAAACAGTTTGAGGTAAGCTCATACCTACCTCTTATTTTAGCTGACTCAGTGTTTGCTCTGTCAAATGATGTAAGCTAAAAGAAGATAAATAACACACATTCAAATAAATTGTACTTCTGGGGGGAAAAAAACATTTTTTAAAAGCTTGGACTCTCAACCATGATAATGTCCTGTTAAGTACAATAAAAATAATCTGTTCTACACTAGATCCCTGTAACTTTTTCTTACTTATTTCTAAAGCACTGTTCATGCAATTAGTGCTAACCAATGACTGCCAAATCTGTATAAATAAGCATATTTTGGACGTAATTCTTAGAGCATCCATCATTACCGCATCTGAGCAAAAATCTAGGTAAAACAGATATAAGTGGTAGACTAGGAATAGAAGAAGCTGCAATAATCAAAAGGAAAACATTACAGAGAAACTCAAATTAAAATATAGACAAAATAATATACAGAGAGTAGATGATTCTTAAAGTACATGGAAGCAAAATCTTCAGCTTTAAAAAAAAAATGCAAAGAAACAGAAACTATATCCCCAGTACAGGGTCAGACAGAGCACAGTTCACAAAAGAAAAAAGGGAAAAAAGTGATGTGTGAAAGAAAAGTCATAGGTCAGTATTCTTTATAAAGTGCATAACTAGATAAATGCATATTCCTTATACAAAAAGATGATTTTACATCTTGGAAACATTCAGAAGGTCAGAATAGCAAGAAGCAGCAAGTTTACCTTTTCTAACCTGATTATTAACTTATTGACTTCAACCACATAGTGATCAATCCTGGCTGCTCGGTGTTTCTTGAAATCAGACAGATGGCTTCTCATAGCACCTGGACAGAGAGAAAGAGCAAGAGAGAGAGAACGACACACAGAGTTTTCAGAGTCATCTGAAAGTCAGAGAGTTTATATAGCTATAGTTTAATTATTGATTAGTGGATTATCTGTTTTGTAAAAACACAAATGATGATTGCAGAACATTTCAACAAAGCCAGATCCACAGAAGTAAACACATGTATCCAGCAAGTCTCAACAGCTCAGGCACAATGATATCACCCTATATAACATAGGTAGGGTGCAAGAAAACATATGTAAACCATCACTCCATGCTGTGGCATTTGATTTATGAATCAAATGCAATACAGGCAGCATCATGCAGCTTCAGCAAAACTAGTATTTTCCCCAACTAAGATTAAAAGAAAAAGTTACTTACACTGTATGTTACTTCCTAGTTCTCTTACCTAGTTCTTGGGGCTCCCACATGTATGGATCTACTCCACCATAGCTAAATGACTCATATCGTTCCTGAGATCCCGAATCAGTTCTATCATCTTCTCGTTTCAGCAATTTCTTCTTTGCTCTTTTGGCCTTCTGGACTAGATCTGGAAAAGACAGACCCGCATATCAAGCAATAGGCTAGACAGTTAGTGATTGAATATTTGCTGTTTGAAGCCCATACAGAACGATCCTCTGATTTTTTTAGTACAAGTCTTTTTTCTTGATGACAAGTTTATTATTAGCATTTTTGACTGTACACGAATATAACCTAGTCTGTTTGGAACCAGAGCATGGTTCAAAGCCTATATGAAATGGTCTTTGTTGTCTGTTATAAAGTAGTACTAAGCTCTTAATAACAAAGCCTTAGTTCTAGACACACTATTAAAGGACTTCACTTTAAAACAGAAAGGTGTTGACTAAAGCAGTATTAACTTATGGGACCTAATCCATAACATGCTGAGACATCATACACATAACAGTTTTTAATTCCTAATGATTTTCTGAGGATTCAAGGATGCTCAGCACTTTTCCTCTACTTTTGCACTAACTGCAAACTAAGAATTTCAGTGTGCTTGTATATCTAGCGAGTTTCCCAAGTACTAATGCAGCCCATTCCATTATCTCATATGAATGCTAGTGAGAGGAAGACAGCCTACTGGACCAAAAGAAGGATGGTGAGGTTTGAAGCTTTAAAGCTTTTATCCCTCTTGCAGCTATGTTCCTCTTTGGAGGCTAGCAGAAGTTGAGGGTGCTAATTTTCTTGCAGAAGACATTCAGTATCTACAAGAATCAAGTCTTTTACACTTCAAGGTTTCTGACAAGGAACCATGACTTAGCAAGTGCCTTCAGATTTCTAATTTTCTTATTTAGTATCCAAAACACTAGAACTTCCACCTCAGCCACACCAGAGTCTCTGTTCCAGAGTTTCAGTCACTACAGCTGTGCCAGTAGGATCCTCTCTTAGAGGCATCATACTTACTAACTGCAGTTTTTCAGCTGCTGAAATTATGCTTTCTCACAAAAATACAGAAATAAAACACTCAACAAAGCTGCATTCATCAGGCTGGCAAGGGCTTTGTCAGTCAGCATTGTAACATCATCTCAGAAGTAGGATTTCTCTCCCATCCCTCCCCAAAATACTCCCAAGCCAATATGGCAAATATCAACTGAGCATTATAGTTTCTTAGGTGAACAGGAAATACATCTGTACTAAGGACTTTGAAAGTGAGACATAAAAGGAATTCAGGATGCCTCATGACTTTGCCACAGACACAAAAAAATTTTCAATAAGACTTCATAATGTGTTTCATAACAAAAAACAGACAAACAAGAATATCTCAGTATGACTCATACTAGAAATGACTAGAGATCACCTTATAGCTCCACAATCAGGATACTCTGAATTCAGCATTAAATCATGTAAGTACTTGTGATATACAGTTTGAACACTAGTCTCTTGCTTAAGGGAAAGGTAATTCTGTTGGTCTCCTGTCTAGGAGAGACTTTACTGGGAAGAGCTTGACGTGAATAACAAGGACAGAAAGCAAGCAAATAACAATATCCTTTATACAAACACAAAGATGAAAGACAGTCTGAGAAGGCACAGTACACTACTTCGAATTCAAAGAACACCAGAGAGAACAAAATCAAAATGCAGGCGTTCTGTATTAAATTGGGAAATTTGAATCTTGCCAAGCCTAAGTTGGTGGTGCTTTCTTTCCTCTTAGTGCAATAAAAAACACATTGCTCTTGTTTAAACACTCCACTGAAGCATCTGTGATTCAGCTACTAGAGCACTGTGCCCAGAATGAGAACAAGGCTGCAGTACTGACCAGTCTACCTTCACTGTCCAAAAGCAGCACAGTGCTATAAGCCAAGAAGTATGCAGACTGATGGAAAGCAACTTAAAGATTTATGAAATATTCAATTGTGCTACTCTTAAGATAGGTTATTAAAAACAAGAACTTTGCTTAGAAGAGAGACCTTTGAAGTAATGACCAATCTCATGGCAGGGGCGGGGGGAAGAGTTAAAATTCAAAACTGCCAGGGCACTCTGTGTTACAAGGTAAAAATGAAGAGATTTTTAAAGCCTTTTTGCAAGGAACACAGAAAAGTACTCATTTCTCTGCACATTTTTCTCTCCATGTAAAATGGCACAGCATAGGTAAAGGAAAAACAGGGAAGCAGCATTTTAATTGAAAAGAATCCAAATGAATTTTCCAAACACCAGTGAAAGCTGGTAATCTTTCCTGTGGTTAAGCACAACTCTGGGATACTCTCAGCATTTACTGCCCTCCGTCAGCCAGCACCTCCACCCATGTTCTTGCCCATCTTTTTCTACCACCAAATTTCCTTAACTTTATACTTTGCATTACTGTCGAAAGTAAGGGATTAATGTATTGGTTCCTGGCAAGTCCCAGAACTTACCCATATTCTGCATATCCTTCAGCTAACCCTTAGGATTTCATCTGGGTTAAGAGTATGCATCTGAGAGTGCTCAGATTAAAAACAGTAAAAACCAAACCCAAAGGGGAAAAAAAGTGCACATAAGCAAATATTTGAAGTCAAGCCTTTTAAGTGTCTACTTTCAATAACTAAGTTCTAAATATCACTAAAAGCAGTGAGTCAAGAATAATGTAATAACCATGCCTTAACTTAAGTCCTTTGACCAAAAAACAGAGTTCTGAACCTCATTTCTAGCTCATTTCAATTAATATTTTAGTAACACTAGACATTTTGAGAGAGTTTGCAGTATAAGCAATTTCTGTTACACAGAATTTTACATGGTAACACAAAAGCACCAAAACAGCTGCCAGGCCTCTTACTTTTGAGCTGTCCTTTTACATCTCTGTCCTCACTTGAGTGCTCCTCTTCGTAATGCGACTGAAGCTGGTAGAAAGACTGAAGGTCCTTCAGGCAAAGAGGGCACAAGAAACCTTCCCTCATTTCCCCCGGATCGCCAAAAGGAGGCGCGTAGCTGGATGCCATAACGACTCAAGTCACTCGCGGGACAGCGGCTTATTCCTGACCTCCAGCAAGAGCAGGCCGAGGCAGCAGGGCGCAGACGGGCAGCGGGCGGGCGGCATTGCCCTTCGTGCAAGCAGCTCTCTGGAAGAAACCCGGCCGCCGCGCCAGGCCGGAGGCGCAGCTCAGCGCCACAGCTCCGCACAGCTTTCGGCACCGCCGCCGCGGCCGCGGCCCAGCCCCGCGGGCCGGGCGCTGGAGTGCGGCAGGGCCCGCAGCGCCCG